>NW_028137092.1:0-23151 GCF_965140915.1 Aythya marila | reverse complement strand
GTTTTTTTTTTTTTTTTTTTTTTTGGGAGGTGGTGATGCAATTCATTTTTGGGGTGTTTTTGATGTGTTTTGGGGTCTCCATTGGGTTTCGTTGGGTTTTCTGTGGTCATCATGGTGGAAAAGTGTAAATCGTTGGTTTTGGAGAACATCCGGTAGGTTTAGGTTGGTTTTGGGATTGAACCTATGGTTTTGGGGGATTTTTTTCCGTTTTTGGAGGTGATCCTGTTCTTTTCTGGGGTGTTTCTGACGTGTTTTGGGTTCTCCGTTGGGTTTCGTTGGGTTTTCCGTTGGCATCATGGTGGAAAAGTGTAAATTGTGGGTTTTGGAGAACATCAGGTAGGTTTATGAGGACTTTTGGGGCAGATTCAAGGTTTTTAGGGTTTTCTTCTGTTTTTTCTAGTGATCCAGTTGTTTTTCGGCGTGTTTTTGACGTGTTTTGTGTTCTCCGTTGGGTTTCATTGGGTTTTCCGTGGTCATCATGGTGGAAAAGTGTAAATTGTGGGTTTTGGAGAACATCAGGTAGGTTTAGGGGGACTTTTGGGGTGGATTCATGGTATTTGGGGTTTTCTTCTGTTTTTTTTTTTTTTTTTTTTTGGGGGGGGGTGATCCAACTCATTTTTGGGGTGTTTTTGACGTGTTTTGGGGTCTCCGTTGGGTTTCGTTGGGTTTTCCGTGGTCATCATGGTGGAAAAGTGTAAATTGTGGGTTTTGGAGAACATCAGGTATGTTTAGTGTCGTTTTCGGGTGGATCTATGTTTTTGGGGGATTTTCTTCCAGTTTTGGGGGTGATTCCGTTCTTGTTTGGGGTGTTTTTGACTTGTTTTGGGGTCTCCGTTGGGTTTTAGTTGGATTCTCGTTGGTCCTTAAGGTAAATGGGAATGGATTGTGGGTTTTGAAGAAGATCAGGTGAGTTTAGGGTGGTTTTGCGGGGAAATTCATAGTTTTTGGTGTCTTTTCTTCTGATCCAGTTCTTGTTTGGGGTGTTTTTGACGTGTTTTGGGGTTTCCGTTGGGTTTCGTTGAGTTCCTAATGGGTTTTATGGTGGTTGGGAGTGGACATTTGGATTTGGAGAACATCAGGTACGTTTAGAGTGCTTTTGGGATTGGATCCGTGCTTTTTGGGGATTTTGTTCCAGTTTTGGGGGTGATTCCGTTCTTGTTTGTGGCTTTTTTGATGTGTTTTGGGTTCTCCGTTGGGTTTCGTTGGGTTTTCCGTGGCATCATGGTGGAAAAGTGTAAATTGTGGGATTTGGAGAACATCAGGTAGATTTAGGGTGTTTTTTGAGTGGATCTATGGTTTTGGGGGATTTTGTTCCAGTTTTGGGGTGATCCCGTTCTTTTTTGGGGTGTTTCTGACGTGTTTTGGGTTCTCCGTTGGGTTTCGTTGGGTTTTCCGTTGGCATCATGTTGGAAAAGTGTAAATTGTGGGTTTTGGAGAACATCAGGTAGGTTTAGGGGGACTTTTGGGGTGGATTCATGATATATGGGGTTTTCTTCTGTGTGTTTTTTTTTTTTTTTTGTTGGGAGGTGGTGATGCAATTCATTTTTGGGGTGTTTTTGATGTGTTTTGGGGTCTCCATTGGGTTTCGTTGGGTTTTCCGTGGTCATCATGTTGGAAAAGTGTAAATTGTGGGTTTTGGAGAACATCAGGTAGGTTTATGAGGACTTTGGGGGCAGATTCAAGGTTTTTAGGGTTTTCTTCTTTTTTTCTAGTGATCCAGTTGTTTTTCGGCGTGTTTTTGACGTGTTTTGTGTTCTCCATTGGGTTTCGTTGGGTTTTCCGTGGTCATCATGGTGGAAAAGTGTAAATTGTGGGTTTTGGAGAACATCAGGTAGGTTTAGGGGGACTTTTGGGGTGGATTCATGGTATTTGGGGTTTTCTTCTGTTTATTTTTTTTTTTTTTGGGGGGGGGTGATCCAATTCATTTTTGGGGTGTTTTTGACGTGTTTTGGGGTCTCCGTTGGGTTTTAGTTGGATTCTCGTTGGTCCTTAAGGTAAATGGGAATGGATTGTGGGTTTTGAAGAAGATCAGGTGAGTTTAGGGTGGTTTTGCGGGGAAATTCATAGTTTTTGGTGTTTTTTCTTCTGATCCAGTTCTTTTTTGGGGTGTTTTTGACGTGTTTTGGGGTTTCCGTTGGGTTTCGTTGAGTTCCTAATGGGTTTTATGGTGGTTGGGAGTGGACATTTGGATTTGGAGAACATCAGGTACGTTTAGAGTGGTTTTGGGATTGGATCCGTGCTTTTTGGGGTTTTCTTTCGTTTTTGGGGGTGATCCTGTTCTTGTTTGGGGTGGTTTTGACGTGTTTTGGGTTCTCCGTTGGGTTTCGTTGGGTTTTCCATTGGCATCATGGTGGAAAAGTGTAAATTGTGGGTTTTGGAGAACATCAGGTAGGTTTAGGGGGACTTTTGGGGCAGATTCATGGTTTTTAGGGTTTTCTTCTGTTTTTTTTTCTAGTGATCCAGTTGTTTTTCGGCGTGTTTTTGACGTGTTTTGGGGTTTCCGTTGGGTTTCGTTGAGTTCCTAATGGGTTTTATGGTGGTTGGGAGTGGACATTTGGATTTGGAGAACATCAGGTACGTTTAGAGTGGTTTTGGGATTGGATCCGTGCTTTTTGGGGTTTACTTTGGTTTTGGGGGTGATCCTGTTCTTGTTTGGGTTGTTTTTGATGTGTTTTGGGTTCTCCATTGGGTTTCGTTGGGATTTCCGTGGTCATCATGGTGGAAAAGTGTAAATTGCGGGTTTTGGAAAACATCAGGTAGGTTTACTGTCTTTTTGGGGTGGATCTATGTTTTTTGGGGATTTTCTTCCAGTTTTGGGGGTGATCCTGTTCTTGTTTGGGGAGTTTTTGACGTTTTTTGTGGTCTCTGTTTTGTTTTGTTGTGTTTTCCTTGTTCATTTTGGTGGAAAAAGCTGAATAGTGTGTTTTGGAGAACATCAGGTATGTTTAGGGCGTTTTTGGGATTTGATCCGTGCTTTTTGGGGATTTTGTTCCAGTTTTGGGGGTGATTCCGTTCTTGTTTGTGGTGTTTTTGATGTGTTTTGTGTTCTCCGTTGGGTTTCGTTGGGTTTTCCGTTGGCATCATGGTGGAAAAGTGTAAATTGTGGGTTTTGGAGAACATCAGGTAGGTTTAGGGGGACTTTTGGGGTGGATTCATGGTATTTGTTTTTTTTTTCTGTTTTTCTGGGGTGATCCCGTTCTTTTTTGGGGTGTTTTTGATGTGTTTTGGGGTCTCCGTTGGGTTTTGTGGGGTTCTTGTTGGTCATCATGTTGGAAAAGTGTAAATTGTGTTTTTTGGAGAATATCCGGTGAGTTTAAGTTTTTTTGGGTGGTGTATCTATGGTTTTGGGGGAATTCTCTGTTTTTTTTTTAGCGTTTTCTTCTGTTTTTGAGGTGGTCCCGTTCTTTTTTGGGGTGTTTTTGACATATTTTGGGGTCTCCGTTGGTTTTTGTTAGGTTCTTGTTGTTCATCATGGTGAAAACGGGTAAATTGTGGGTTTTGGAGAACATCAGGTAGGTTTAGGGGGACTTCTGGGGCAGATTCATGGTTTTTAGGGTTTTCTTCTGTATTTTCTAGTGATCCAGTTGTTTTTCAGCGTGTTTTTGACGTGTTTTGGGGTCTCCGTTGGGTTTCATTGGGTTTTCCGTGGTCATCATGGTGGAAAAGAGTAAATTGTGTGTTTTGGAGAACATCAGGTAGATTTAGGGTGTTTTTTGAGTGGATGTATGGTTTTGGGGGATTTTGTTCAAATTTTGGGGTGATCCCGTTCTTTTTTGGGGTGTTTCTGACGTGTTTTGGGTTCTTCGTTGGGTTTCGTTGGGTTTTCCGTTGGCATCATGGTGGAAAAGTGTAAATTGTGGGTTTTGGAGAACATCAGGTAGGTTTAGGGGGACTTTTGGGGTGGATTCATGGTATTTGGGGTTTTCTTCTGTTTTTTTTTCTAGTGATCCAGTTGTTTTTCGGCGTGTTTTTGACGTGTTTTGTGGTTTCCGTTGGGTTTCGTTGAGTTCCTAATGGGTTTTATGGTGGTTGGGAGTGGACATTTGGATTTGGAGAACATCAGGTACGTTTAGAGTGGTTTTGGGATTGGATCCGTGCTTTTTGGGGTTTACTTTGGTTTTGGGGGTGATCCTGTTCTTGTTTGGGGTGTTTTTGATGTGTTTTGGGTTCTCCATTGGGTTTCGTTGGGTTTTCCGTGGTCATCATGTTGGAAAAGTGTAAATTGTGGGTTTTGGAGAACATCAGGTAGGTTTAGGGGGACTTTTGGGGTGGATTCATGGTATTTGGGGTTTTCTCCTGGTTTTTTTTTTTTTTTTTTCGGAGGGGTGATCCAATTCATTTTTGGGGTGTTTTTGACATGTTTTGGGGTCTCTTTTGGGTTTTGTTGGGTTTTCCGTGGTCATCATGGTGGAAAAGAGTAAATTGTGGGTTTTGGAGAACATCAGGTAGATTTAGGGTGTTTTTTGAGTGGATGTATGGTTTTGGGGGATTTTGTTCAAATTTTGGGGTGATCCCGTTCTTTTTTGGGGTGTTTCTGACGTGTTTTGGGTTCTTCGTTGGGTTTCGTTGGGTTTTCCGTTGGCATCATGGTGGAAAAGTGTAAATTGTGGGTTTTGGAGAACATCAGGTAGGTTTAGGGGGACTTTTGGGGTGGATTCATGGTATTTGGGGTTTTCTTCTGTTTTTTTTTTTTTGGGGGGGGGTGATCCAATTCATTTTTGGGGTGTTTTTGACGTGTTTTGGGGTCTCCGTTGGGTTTTGTTGGGTTCTTGTTGGTCATCATGGTGGAAAAGTGTAAATTGCGGGTTTTGGAGAACATCAGGTATGTTTAGTGTCGTTTTCGGGTGGATCTATTTTTTTTGGGGATTTTCTTCCAGTTTTGGGGGTGATTCCATTCTTGTTTGGGGTGTTTTTGACTTGTTTTGGGGTCTCCGTTGGGTTTTAGTTGGATTCTCGTTGGTCCTTAAGGTAAATGGGAATGGATTGTGGGTTTTGAAGAAGATCAGGTGAGTTTAGGGTGGTTTTGCGGGGAAATTCATAGTTTTTGGTGTTTTTTCTTCTGATCCAGTTCTTGTTTGGGGTGTTTTTGACGTGTTTTGGGGTTTCCGTTGGGTTTCGTTGAGTTCCTAATGGGTTTTATGGTGGTTGGGAGTGGACATTTGGATTTGGAGAACATCAGGTACGTTTAGAGTGGTTTTGGGATTGGATCCGTGCTTTTTGGGGTTTTCTTTCGTTTTTGGGGGTGATCCTGTTCTTGTTTGGAGTGGTTTTGACGTGTTTTGGGTTCTCCGTTGGGTTTCGTTGGGTTTTCCGTGGTCATCATGGTGGAAAAGTGTAAATTGTGGGTTTTGGAGAACATCAGGTAGGTTTAGGGGGACTTTTGGGGCAGATTCATGGTTTTTAGGGTTTTCTTCTGTTTTTTTTTCTAGTGATCCAGTTGTTTTTCGGCGTGTTTTTGACGTGTTTTGGGGTTTCCGTTGGGTTTCGTTGAGTTCCTAATGTGTTTTATGGTGGTTGGGAGTGGACATTTGGATTTGGAGAACATCAGGTACGTTTAGAGTGGTTTTGGGATTGGATCCGTTCTTTTTGGGGTTTACTTTGGTTTTGGGGGTGATCCTGTTCTTGTTTGGGGTGTTTTTGATGTGTTTTGGGTTCTCCATTGGGTTTCGTTGGGTTTTCCGTGGTCATCATGGTGGAAAAGTGTAAATTGTGGGTTTTGGAGAACATCAGGTAGGTTTAGGGGGACTTTTGTGGTGGATTCATGGTATTTGGGGTTTTCTTCTGTTTTTTTTTTTTTTTTCGGAGGGGTGATCCAATTCATTTTTGGGGTGTTTTTGACATGTTTTGGGGTCTCTGTTGGGTTTCGTTGGGTTTTCCGTGGTCATCATGGTGGAAAAGTGTAAATTGCGGGTTTTGGAAAACATCAGGTAGGTTTACTGTCTTTTTGGGGTGGATCTATGTTTTTTGGGGATTTTCTTCCAGTTTTGGGGGTGATCCTGTTCTTGTTTGGGGAGTTTTTGACGTTTTTTGTGGTCTCTGTTTTGTTTTGTTGTGTTTTCCTTGTTCATTTTGGTGGAAAAAGCTGAATAGTGTGTTTTGGAGAACATCAGGTATGTTTAGGGCGTTTTTGGGATTTGATCCGTGCTTTTTGGGGATTTTGTTCCAGTTTTGGGGGTGATTCCGTTCTTGTTTGTGGTGTTTTTGATGTGTTTTGTGTTCTCCGTTGGGTTTCGTTGGGTTTTCCGTTGGCATCATGGTGGAAAATTGTAAATTGTGGGTTTTGGAGAACATCAGGTAGGTTTAGGGGGACTTTTGGGGTGGATTCATGGTATTTGTTTTTTTTTTCTGTTTTTCTGGGGTGATCCCGTTCTTTTTTGGGGTGTTTTTGATGTGTTTTGGGGTCTCCGTTGGGTTTTGTGGGGTTCTTGTTGGTCATCATGTTGGAAAAGTGTAAATTGTGTTTTTTGGAGAATATCCGGTGAGTTTAAGTTTTTTTGGGTGGTGTATCTATGGTTTTGGGGGAATTCTCTGTTTTTTTTTTAGCGTTTTCTTCTGTTTTTGAGGTGGTCCCGTTCTTTTTTGGGGTGTTTTTGACATATTTTGGGGTCTCCGTTGGTTTTTGTTAGGTTCTTGTTGTTCATCATGGTGAAAACGGGTAAATTGTGGGTTTTGGAGAACATCAGGTAGGTTTAGGGGGACTTCTGGGGCAGATTCATGGTTTTTAGGGTTTTCTTCTGTATTTTCTAGTGATCCAGTTGTTTTTCAGCGTGTTTTTGACGTGTTTTGGGGTCTCCGTTGGGTTTCATTGGGTTTTCCGTGGTCATCATGGTGGAAAAGAGTAAATTGTGTGTTTTGGAGAACATCAGGTAGATTTAGGGTGTTTTTTGAGTGGATCTATGGTTTTGGGGGATTTTGTTCAAATTTTGGGGTGATCCCGTTCTTTTTTGGGGTGTTTCTGACGTGTTTTGGGTTCTTCGTTGGGTTTCGTTGGGTTTTCCGTTGGCATCATGGTGGAAAAGTGTAAATTGTGGGTTTTGGAGAACATCAGGTAGGTTTAGGGGGACTTTTGGGGTGGATTCATGGTATTTGGGGTTTTCTTCTGTTTTTTTTTCTAGTGATCCAGTTGTTTTTCGGCGTGTTTTTGACGTGTTTTGTGGTTTCCGTTGGGTTTCGTTGAGTTCCTAATGGGTTTTATGGTGGTTGGGAGTGGACATTTGGATTTGGAGAACATCAGGTACGTTTAGAGTGGTTTTGGGATTGGATCCGTGCTTTTTGGGGTTTACTTTGGTTTTGGGGGTGATCCTGTTCTTGTTTGGGGTGTTTTTGATGTGTTTTGGGTTCTCCATTGGGTTTCGTTGGGTTTTCCGTGGTCATCATGTTGGAAAAGTGTAAATTGTGGGTTTTGGAGAACATCAGGTAGGTTTAGGGGGACTTTTGGGGTGGATTCATGGTATTTGGGGTTTTCTTCTGGTTTTTTTTTTTTTTTTTTCGGAGGGGTGATCCAATTCATTTTTGGGGTGTTTTTGACATGTTTTGGGGTCTCTTTTGGGTTTTGTTGGGTTTTCCGTGGTCATCATGGTGGAAAAGAGTAAATTGTGGGTTTTGGAGAACATCAGGTAGATTTAGGGTGTTTTTTGAGTGGATGTATGGTTTTGGGGGATTTTGTTCAAATTTTGGGGTGATCCCGTTCTTTTTTGGGGTGTTTCTGACGTGTTTTGGGTTCTTCGTTGGGTTTCGTTGGGTTTTCCGTTGGCATCATGGTGGAAAAGTGTAAATTGTGGGTTTTGGAGAACATCAGGTAGGTTTAGGGGGACTTTTGGGGTGGATTCATGGTATTTGGGGTTTTCTTCTGTTTTTTTTTTTTTGGGGGGGGGTGATCCAATTCATTTTTGGGGTGTTTTTGACGTGTTTTGGGGTCTCCGTTGGGTTTTGTTGGGTTCTTGTTGGTCATCATGGTGGAAAAGTGTAAATTGCGGGTTTTGGAGAACATCAGGTATGTTTAGTGTCGTTTTCGGGTGGATCTATTTTTTTTGGGGATTTTCTTCCAGTTTTGGGGGTGATTCCATTCTTGTTTGGGGTGTTTTTGACTTGTTTTGGGGTCTCCGTTGGGTTTTAGTTGGATTCTCGTTGGTCCTTAAGGTAAATGGGAATGGATTGTGGGTTTTGAAGAAGATCAGGTGAGTTTAGGGTGGTTTTGCGGGGAAATTCATAGTTTTTGGTGTTTTTTCTTCTGATCCAGTTCTTGTTTGGGGTGTTTTTGACGTGTTTTGGGGTTTCCGTTGGGTTTCGTTGAGTTCCTAATGGGTTTTATGGTGGTTGGGAGTGGACATTTGGATTTGGAGAACATCAGGTACGTTTAGAGTGGTTTTGGGATTGGATCCGTGCTTTTTGGGGATTTTGTTCCAGTTTTGGGGGTGATTCTGTTCTTGTTTGTGGCTTTTTTGATGTGTTTTGGGGTCTCCGTTGGGTTTTGTTGGGTTCTTGTTGGTCATCATGTTGGAAAAGTGTAAATTGTGGGTTTTGGAGAATATCAGGTGAGTTTAAGTTTTTTTGGGTGGTGTATCTATGGTTTTGGGGGAATTCTTCTGTTTTTTTTTTAGCGTTTTCTTCTGTTTTTGAGGTGGTCCCGTTCTTTTTTGGGGTGTTTTTGACATATTTTGGGGTCTCCGTTGGTTTTTGTTAGGTTCTTGTTGTTCATCATGGTGAAAACGGGTAAATTGTGGGTTTTGGAGAACATCAGGTAGGTTTATGAGGACTTTTGGGGCAGATTCAAGGTTTTTAGGGTTTTCTTCTGTTTTTTTTTCTAGTGATCCAGTTGTTTTTCAGCGTGTTTTTGACGTGTTTTGGGTTCTCCGTTGGGTTTCATTGGGTTTTCCGTGGTCATCATGGTGGAAAAGTGTAAATTGTGGGTTTTGGAGAACATCAGGTAGGTTTAGGGGGACTTTTGGGGTGGATTCATGATATATGGGGTTTTCTTCTGTTTGTTTTTTTTTTTTTTTTTGGGAGGTGGTGATGCAATTCATTTTTGGGGTGTTTTTGATGTGTTTTGGGTTCTCCATTGGGTTTCGTTGGGTTTTCCGTGGTCATCATGGTGGAAAAGTGTAAATTGCGGGTTTTGGAAAACATCAGGTAGGTTTACTGTCTTTTTGGGGTGGATCTATGTTTTTTGGGGATTTTCTTCCAGTTTTGGGGGTGATCCTGTTCTTGTTTGGGGAGTTTTTGACGTTTTTTGTGGTCTCTGTTTTGTTTTGTTGTGTTTTCCTTGTTCATTTTGGTGGAAAAAGCTGAATAGTGTGTTTTGGAGAACATCAGGTATGTTTAGGGCGTTTTTGGGATTTGATCCGTGCTTTTTGGGGATTTTGTTCCAGTTTTGGGGGTGATTCCGTTCTTTTTTGTGGTGTTTTTGATGTGTTTTGTGTTCTCCGTTGGGTTTCGTTGGGTTTTCCGTTGGCATCATGGTGGAAAATTGTAAATTGTGGGTTTTGGAGAACATCAGGTAGGTTTAGGGGGACTTTTGGGGTGGATTCATGGTATTTGTTATTTTTTTTTTTCTGTTTTTTTTTTTGTGGTGATCCCGTTCTTTTTTGGGGGGTTTTTGATGTGTTTTGGGGTCTCCGTTGGGTTTTGTTGGGTTCTTGTTGGTCATCATGTTGGAAAAGTGTAAATTGTGGGTTTTGGAGAATATCAGGTGAGTTTAAGTTTTTTTGGGTGGTGTATCTATGGTTTTGGGGGAATTCTTCTGTTTTTTTTTAGCGTTTTCTTCTGTTTTTGAGGTGGTCCTGTTCTTTTTTGGGGTGTTTTTGACATATTTTGGGGTCTCCGTTGGTTTTTGTTAGGTTCTTGTTGTTCATCATGGTGAAAACGGGTAAATTGTGGGTTTTGGAGAACATCAGGTAGGTTTATGAGGACTTTTGGGGCAGATTCATGGTTTTTAGGGTTTTCTTCTGTATTTTCTAGTGATCCAGTTGTTTTTCAGCGTGTTTTTGACGTGTTTTGGGGTCTCCGTTGGGTTTCATTGGGTTTTCCGTGGTCGTCATGGTGGAAAAGAGTAAATTGTGGGTTTTGGAGAACATCAGGTAGATTTAGGGTGTTTTTTGAGTGGATGTATGGTTTTGGGGGATTTTGTTCAAATTTTGGGGTGATCCCGTTCTTTTTTGGGGTGTTTCTGACGTGTTTTGGGTTCTTCGTTGGGTTTCGTTGGGTTTTCCGTTGGCATCATGGTGGAAAAGTGTAAATTGTGGGTTTTGGAGAACATCAGGTAGGTTTAGGGGGACTTTTGGGGTGGATTCATGGTATTTGGGGTTTTCTTCTGTTTTTTTTTTTTTGGGGGGGGGTGATCCAATTCATTTTTGGGGTGTTTTTGACGTGTTTTGGGGTCTCCGTTGGGTTTTGTTGGGTTCTTGTTGGTCATCATGGTGGAAAAGTGTAAATTGCGGGTTTTGGAGAACATCAGGTATGTTTAGTGTCGTTTTCGGGTGGATCTATTTTTTTTGGGGATTTTCTTCCAGTTTTGGGGGTGATTCCATTCTTGTTTGGGGTGTTTTTGACTTGTTTTGGGGTCTCCGTTGGGTTTTAGTTGGATTCTCGTTGGTCCTTAAGGTAAATGGGAATGGATTGTGGGTTTTGAAGAAGATCAGGTGAGTTTAGGGTGGTTTTGCGGGGAAATTCATAGTTTTTGGTGTTTTTTCTTCTGATCCAGTTCTTGTTTGGGGTGTTTTTGACGTGTTTTGGGGTTTCCGTTGGGTTTCGTTGAGTTCCTAATGGGTTTTATGGTGGTTGGGAGTGGACATTTGGATTTGGAGAACATCAGGTACGTTTAGAGTGGTTTTGGGATTGGATCCGTGCTTTTTGGGGATTTTGTTCCAGTTTTGGGGGTGATTCTGTTCTTGTTTGTGGCTTTTTTGATGTGTTTTGGGGTCTCCGTTGGGTTTTGTTGGGTTCTTGTTGGTCATCATGTTGGAAAAGTGTAAATTGTGGGTTTTGGAGAATATCAGGTGAGTTTAAGTTTTTTTGGGTGGTGTATCTATGGTTTTGGGGGAATTCTTCTGTTTTTTTTTTAGCGTTTTCTTCTGTTTTTGAGGTGGTCCCGTTCTTTTTTGGGGTGTTTTTGACATATTTTGGGGTCTCCGTTGGTTTTTGTTAGGTTCTTGTTGTTCATCATGGTGAAAACGGGTAAATTGTGGGTTTTGGAGAACATCAGGTAGGTTTATGAGGACTTTTGGGGCAGATTCAAGGTTTTTAGGGTTTTCTTCTGTTTTTTTTTCTAGTGATCCAGTTGTTTTTCAGCGTGTTTTTGACGTGTTTTGGGTTCTCCGTTGGGTTTCATTGGGTTTTCCGTGGTCATCATGGTGGAAAAGTGTAAATTGTGGGTTTTGGAGAACATCAGGTAGGTTTAGGGGGACTTTTGGGGTGGATTCATGATATATGGGGTTTTCTTCTGTTTGTTTTTTTTTTTTTTTTTTGGGAGGTGGTGATGCAATTCATTTTTGGGGTGTTTTTGATGTGTTTTGGGTTCTCCATTGGGTTTCGTTGGGTTTTCCGTGGTCATCATGGTGGAAAAGTGTAAATTGCGGGTTTTGGAAAACATCAGGTAGGTTTACTGTCTTTTTGGGGTGGATCTATGTTTTTTGGGGATTTTCTTCCAGTTTTGGGGGTGATCCTGTTCTTGTTTGGGGAGTTTTTGACGTTTTTTGTGGTCTCTGTTTTGTTTCGTTGTGTTTTCCTTGTTCATTTTGGTGGAAAAAGCTGAATAGTGTGTTTTGGAGAACATCAGGTATGTTTAGGGCGTTTTTGGGATTTGATCCGTGCTTTTTGGGGATTTTGTTCCAGTTTTGGGGGTGATTCCGTTCTTTTTTGTGGTGTTTTTGATGTGTTTTGTGTTCTCCGTTGGGTTTCGTTGGGTTTTCCGTTGGCATCATGGTGGAAAATTGTAAATTGTGGGTTTTGGAGAACATCAGGTAGGTTTAGGGGGACTTTTGGGGTGGATTCATGGTATTTGTTATTTTTTTTTTTCTGTTTTTTTTTTTGTGGTGATCCCGTTCTTTTTTGGGGGGTTTTTGATGTGTTTTGGGGTCTCCGTTGGGTTTTGTTGGGTTCTTGTTGGTCATCATGTTGGAAAAGTGTAAATTGTGGGTTTTGGAGAATATCAGGTGAGTTTAAGTTTTTTTGGGTGGTGTATCTATGGTTTTGGGGGAATTCTTCTGTTTTTTTTTAGCGTTTTCTTCTGTTTTTGAGGTGGTCCTGTTCTTTTTTGGGGTGTTTTTGACATATTTTGGGGTCTCCGTTGGTTTTTGTTAGGTTCTTGTTGTTCATCATGGTGAAAACGGGTAAATTGTGGGTTTTGGAGAACATCAGGTAGGTTTATGAGGACTTTTGGGGCAGATTCATGGTTTTTAGGGTTTTCTTCTGTATTTTCTAGTGATCCAGTTGTTTTTCAGCGTGTTTTTGACGTGTTTTGGGGTCTCCGTTGGGTTTCATTGGGTTTTCCGTGGTCGTCATGGTGGAAAAGAGTAAATTGTGTGTTTTGGAGAACATCAGGTAGATTTAGGGTGTTTTTTGAGTGGATGTATGGTTTTGGGGGATTTTGTTCAAATTTTGGGGTGATCCCGTTCTTTTTTGGGGTGTTTCTGACGTGTTTTGGGGTCTCCGTTGGGTTTCGTTGGGTTTTCCGTTGGCATCATGGTGGAAAAGTGTAAATTGTGGGTTTTGGAGAACATCAGGTAGGTTTAGTGTCGTTTTCGGGTGGATCTATGTTTTTTGGGGATTTTCTTCCAGTTTTGGGGGTGATTCCGTTCTTGTTTGGGGTGTTTTTGACTTGTTTTGGGGTCTCCGTTTGGTTTTAGTTGGATTCTCGTTGGTCCTTAAGGTAAATGGGAATGGATTGTGGGTTTTGAAGAAGATCAGGTGAGTTTAGGGTGGTTTTGCGGGGAAATTCATAGTTTTTGGTGTTTTTTCTTCTGATCCAGTTCTTTTTTGGGGTGTTTTTGACGTGTTTTGGGGTTTCCGTTGGGTTTCGTTGAGTTCCTAATGGGTTTTATGGTGGTTGGGAGTGGACATTTGGATTTGGAGAACATCAGGTACGTTTAGAGTGGTTTTGGGATTGGATCCGTGCTTTTTGGGGATTTTGTTCCAGTTTTGGGGGTGATTCCGTTCTTGTTTGTGGCTTTTTTGATGTGTTTTGGGTTCTCCGTTGGGTTTTGTTGGGTTCTTGTTGGTCATCATGTTGGAAAAGTGTAAATTGTGGGTTTTGGAGAATATCAGGTGAGTTTAAGTTTTTTTGGGTGGTGTATCTATGGTTTTGGGGGAATTCTTCTGTTTTTTTTTTTTAGCGTTTTCTTCTGTTTTTGAGGTGGTCCCGTTCTTTTTTGGGGTGTTTTTGACATATTTTGGGGTCTCCGTTGGTTTTTGTTAGGTTCTTGTTGTTCATCATGGTGAAAACGGGTAAATTGTGGGTTTTGGAGAACATCAGGTAGGTTTATGAGGACTTTTGGGGCAGATTCATGGTTTTTAGGGTTTTCTTCTGTTTTTTTTTTCTAGTGATCCAGTTGTTTTTCAGCGTGTTTTTGACGTGTTTTGGGTTCTCCGTTGGGTTTCGTTGGGTTTTCCGTGGTCATCATGGTGGAAAAGTGTAAATTGTGGGTTTTGGAGAACATCAGGTAGGTTTAGGGGGACTTTTGGGGTGGATTCATGATATATGGGGTTTTCTTCTGTTTGTTTTTTTTTTTTTTTTTTGGGAGGTGGTGATGCAATTCATTTTTGGGGTGTTTTTGATGTTTTTTGGGGTCTCCATTGGGTTTCGTTGGGTTTTCCTTGGTCATCATGGTGGAAAAGGGTAAATTGTTGGTTTTGGAGAACATCAGGTAGGTTTAGGTTGGTTTTGGGATTGGATCTATGGTTTTGGGGGATTTTTTTCGTTTTTGGAGGTGATCCTGTTCTTTTCTGGGGTGTTTTTGACGTGTTTTGGGTTCTCCATTGGGTTTCATTGGGTTTTCCGTGGTCATCATGGTGGAAAAGTGTAAATTGTGGGTTTTGGAGAACATCAGGTAGGTTTATGAGGACTTTGGGGGCAGATTCAAGGTTTTTAGGGTTTTCTTCTGTTTTTTCTAGTGATCCAGTTGTTTTTCGGCGTGTTTTTGACGTGTTTTGTGTTCTCCATTGGGTTTCGTTGGGTTTTCCGTGGTCATCATGGTGGAAAAGTGTAAATTGTGGGTTTTGGAGAACATCAGGTAGGTTTAGGGGGACTTTTGGGGTGGATTCATGGTATTTGGGGTTTTCTTTTTTTTTTTTTTTTTGGGGGGGGGTGATCCAATTCATTTTTGGGGTGTTTTTGACGTGTTTTGGGGTCTCCGTTGGGTTTTGTTGGGTTCTTGTTGGTCATCATGTTGGAAAAGTGTAAATTGCGGGTTTTGGAAAACATCAGGTAGGTTTACTGTCTTTTTGGGGTGGATCTATGTTTTTTGGGGATTTTCTTCCAGTTTTGGGGGTGATCCTGTTCTTGTTTGGGGAGTTTTTGACGTTTTTTGTGGTCTCTGTTTTGTTTTGTTGTGTTTTCCTTGTTCATTTTGGTGGAAAAAGCTGAATAGTGTGTTTTGGAGAACATCAGGTATGTTTAGGGCGTTTTTGGGATTTGATCCGTGCTTTTTGGGGATTTTGTTCCAGTTTTGGGGGTGATTCCGTTCTTGTTTGTGGTGTTTTTGATGTGTTTTGTGTTCTCCGTTGGGTTTCGTTGGGTTTTCCGTTGGCATCATGGTGGAAAATTGTAAATTGTTGGTTTTGGAGAACATCAGGTAGGTTTAGGGGGACTTTTGGGGTGGATTCATGGTATTTGTTATTTTTTTTTTTCTGTTTTTTTTTTGTGGTGATCCCGTTGTTTTTTGGGGTGTTTTTGATGTGTTTTGGGGTCTCCGTTGGGTTTTGTTGGGTTCTTGTTGGTCATCATGTTGGAAAAGTGTAAATTGTGGGTTTTGGAGAATATCAGGTGAGTTTAAGTTTTTTTGGGTGGTGTATCTATGGTTTTGGGGGAATTCTTCTGTTTTTTTTTTAGCGTTTTCTTCTGTTTTTGAGGTGGTCCCGTTCTTTTTTGGGGTGTTTTTGACATATTTTGGGGTCTCCGTTGGTTTTTGTTAGGTTCTTGTTGTTCATCATGGTGAAAACGGGTAAATTGTGGGTTTTGGAGAACATCAGGTAGGTTTATGAGGACTTTTGGGGCAGATTCATGGTTTTTAGGGTTTTCTTCTGTTTTTTTTTCTAGTGATCCAGTTGTTTTTCAGCGTGTTTTTGACGTGTTTTGGGTTCTCCGTTGGGTTTCGTTGGGTTTTCCGTGGTCATCATGGTGGAAAAGTGTAAATTGTGGGTTTTGGAGAACATCAGGTAGGTTTAGGGGGACTTTTGGGGTGGATTCATGATATATGGGGTTTTCTTCTGTTTGTTTGTTTTTTTTTTTTTTGGGAGGTGGTGATGCAATTCATTTTTGGGGTGTTTTTGATGTTTTTTGGGGTCTCCATTGGGTTTCGTTGGGTTTTCCTTGGTCATCATGGTGGAAAAGTGTAAATTGTTGGTTTTGGAGAACATCAGGTAGGTTTAGGTTGGTTTTGGGATTGGATCTATGGTTTTGGGGGATTTTTTTCGTTTTTGGAGGTGATCCTGTTCTTTTCTGGGGTGTTTTTGACGTGTTTTGGGTTCTCCATTGGGTTTCATTAAGTTTTCCGTGGTCATCATGGTGGAAAAGTGTAAATTGTGGGTTTTGGAGAACATCAGGTAGGTTTATGAGGACTTTGGGGGCAGATTCAAGGTTTTTAGGGTTTTCTTCTGTTTTTTCTAGTGATCCAGTTGTTTTTCGGCGTGTTTTTGACGTGTTTTGTGTTCTCCATTGGGTTTCGTTGGGTTTTCCGTGGTCATCATGGTGGAAAAGTGTAAATTGTGGGTTTTGGAGAACATCAGGTAGGTTTAGGGGGACTTTTGGGGTGGATTCATGGTATTTGGGGTTTTCTTTTTTTTTTTTTTTTTGGGGGGGGTGATCCAATTCATTTTTGGGGTGTTTTTGACGTGTTTTGGGGTCTCCGTTGGGTTTTGTTGGGTTCTTGTTGGTCATCATGGTGGAAAAGTGTAAATTGCGTGTTTTGGAGAACATCAGGTAGGTTTAGTGTCGTTTTGGGGTGGATCTATGTTTTTGGGGGATTTTCTTCCAGTTTTGGGGGTGATTCCGTTCTTGTTTGGGGTGTTTTTGACTTGTTTTGGGGTCTCCGTTGGGTTTTAGTTGGATTCTCGTTGGTCCTTAAGGTAAATGGGAATGGATTGTGGGTTTTGAAGAAGATCAGGTGAGTTTAGGGTGGTTTTGCGGGGAAATTCATAGTTTTTGGTGTTTTTTCTTCTGATCCAGTTCTTGTTTGGGGTGTTTTTGACGTGTTTTGGGGTTTCCGTTGGGTTTCGTTGAGTTCCTAATGGGTTTTATGGTGGTTGGGAGTGGACATTTGGATTTGGAGAACATCAGGTACGTTTAGAGTGGTTTTGGGATTGGATCCGTGCTTTTTGGGGTTTTCTTTCGTTTTTGGGGGTGATCCTGTTCTTGTTTGGAGTGGTTTTGACGTGTTTTGGGTTCTCCGTTGGGTTTCGTTGGGTTTTCCGTGGTCATCATGGTGGAAAAGTGTAAATTGTGGGTTTTGGAGAACATCAGGTAGGTTTAGGGGGACTTTTGGGGCAGATTCATGGTTTTTAGGGTTTTCTTCTGTTTTTTTTTCTAGTGATCCAGTTGTTTTTCGGCGTGTTTTTGACGTGTTTTGGGGTTTCCGTTGGGTTTCGTTGAGTTCCTAATGTGTTTTATGGTGGTTGGGTGTGGACATTTGGATTTGGAGAACATCAGGTACGTTTAGAGTGGTTTTGGGATTGGATCCGTTCTTTTTGGGGTTTACTTTGGTTTTGGGGGTGATCCTGTTCTTGTTTGGGGTGTTTTTGATGTGTTTTGGGTTCTCCATTGGGTTTCGTTGGGTTTTCCGTGGTCATCATGGTGGAAAAGTGTAAATTGTGGGTTTTGGAGAACATCAGGTAGGTTTAGGGGGACTTTTGTGGTGGATTCATGGTATTTGGGGTTTTCTTCTGTTTTTTTTTTTTTTTTCGGAGGGGTGATCCAATTCATTTTTGGGGTGTTTTTGACATGTTTTGGGGTCTCTGTTGGGTTTCGTTGGGTTTTCCGTGGTCATCATGGTGGAAAAGTGTAAATTGCGGGTTTTGGAAAACATCAGGTAGGTTTACTGTCTTTTTGGGGTGGATCTATGTTTTTTGGGGATTTTCTTCCAGTTTTGGGGGTGATCCTGTTCTTGTTTGGGGAGTTTTTGACGTTTTTTGTGGTCTCTGTTTTGTTTTGTTGTGTTTTCCTTGTTCATTTTGGTGGAAAAAGCTGAATAGTGTGTTTTGGAGAACATCAGGTATGTTTAGGGCGTTTTTGGGATTTGATCCGTGCTTTTTGGGGATTTTGTTCCAGTTTTGGGGGTGATTCCGTTCTTGTTTGTGGTGTTTTTGATGTGTTTTGTGTTCTCCGTTGGGTTTCGTTGGGTTTTCCGTTGGCATCATGGTGGAAAATTGTAAATTGTGGGTTTTGGAGAACATCAGGTAGGTTTAGGGGGACTTTTGGGGTGGATTCATGGTATTTGTTATTTTTTTTTTCTGTTTTTTTTTTTTTTGTGGTGATCCCGTTGTTTTTTGGGGTGTTTTTGATGTGTTTTGGGGTCTCCGTTGGGTTTTGTTGGGTTCTTGTTGGTCATCATGTTGGAAAAGTGTAAATTGTGGGTTTTGGAGAATATCAGGTGAGTTTAAGTTTTTTTGGGTGGTGTATCTATGGTTTTGGGGGAATTCTTCTGTTTTTTTTTTAGCGTTTTCTTCTGTTTTTGAGGTGGTCCCGTTCTTTATTGGGGTGTTTTTGACATATTTTGGGGTCTCCGTTGGTTTTTGTTAGGTTCTTGTTGTTCATCATGGTGAAAACGGGTAAATTGTGGGTTTTGGAGAACATCAGGTAGGTTTATGAGGACTTTTGGGGCAGATTCATGGTTTTTAGGGTTTTCTTCTGTATTTTCTAGTGATCCAGTTGTTTTTCAGCGTGTTTTTGACGTGTTTTGGGTTCTCCGTTGGGTTTCATTGGGTTTTCCGTGGTCATCATGGTGGAAAAGAGTAAATTGTGTGTTTTGGAGAACATCAGGTAGATTTAGGGTGTTTTTTGAGTGGATGTATGGTTTTGGGGGATTTTGTTCAAATTTTGGGGTGATCCCGTTCTTTTTTGGGGTGTTTCTGACGTGTTTTGGGTTCTTCGTTGGGTTTCGTTGGGTTTTCCATTGGCATCATGGTGGAAAAGTGTAAATTGTGGGTTTTGGAGAACATCAGGTAGGTTTAGTGTCGTTTTGGGGTGGATCTATGTTTTTTGGGGATTTTCTTCCAGTTTTGGGGGTGATTCCGTTCTTGTTTGGGGTGTTTTTGACTTGTTTTGGGGTCTCCGTTTGGTTTTAGTTGGATTCTCGTTGGTCCTTAAGGTAAATGGGAATGGATTGTGGGTTTTGAAGAAGATCAGGTGAGTTTAGGGTGGTTTTGCGGGGAAATTCATAGTTTTTGGTGTTTTTTCTTCTGATCCAGTTCTTTTTTGGGGTGTTTTTGACGTGTTTTGGGGTTTCCGTTGGGTTTCGTTGAGTTCCTAATGGGTTTTATGGTGGTTGGGAGTGGACATTTGGATTTGGAGAACATCAGGTACGTTTAGAGTGGTTTTGGGATTGGATCCGTGCTTTTTGGGGATTTTGTTCCAGTTTTGGGGGTGATTCCGTTCTTGTTTGTGGCTTTTTTGATGTGTTTTGGGTTCTCCGTTGGGTTTCGTTGGGTTTTCTGTGGCATCATGGTGGAAAAGTGTAAATTGTGGGATTTGGAGAACATCAGGTAGGTTTAGGGGGACTTTTGGGGTGGATTCATGGTATTTGGTTTTTTTTTTTTCTGTTTTTTTTGGGGTGATCCCGTTCTTTTTTGTGGTGTTTTTGATGTGTTTTGGGGTCTCCGTTGGGTTTTGTTGGGTTCTTGTTGGTCATCATGTTGGAAAAGTGTAAATTGTGGGTTTTGGAGAATATCAGGTGAGTTTAAGTTTTTTTGGGTGGTGTATCTATGGTTTTGGGGGAATTCTTCTGTTTTTTTTTTTAGCGTTTTCTTCTGTTTTTGAGGTGGTCCCGTTCTTTTTTGGGGTGTTTTTTGACATATTTTGGGGTCTCCGTTGGTTTTTTGTTAGGTTCTTGTTGTTCATCATGGTGAAAACGGGGTAAATTGTGGGTTTTGGAGAACATCAGGTAGGTTTATGAGGACTTTTGGGGCAGATTCATGGTTTTTAGGGTTTTCTTCTGTTTTTTTTTCTAGTGATCCAGTTGTTTTTCAGTGTGTTTTTGACGTGTTTTGGGTTCTCCGTTGGGTTTCATTGGGTTTTCCGTGGTCATCATGGTGGAAAAGTGTAAATTGTGGGTTTTGGAGAACATCAGGTAGGTTTAGGGGGACTTTTGGGGTGGATTCATGATATATGGGGTTTTCTTCTGTTTGTTTGTTTTTTTTTTTTTTGGGAGGTGGTGATGCAATTCATTTTTGGGGTGTTTTTGATGTGTTTTGGGGTCTCCATTGGGTTTCGTTGGGTTTTCCTTGGTCATCATGGTGGAAAAGGGTAAATTGTTGGTTTTGGAGAACATCAGGTAGGTTTAGGTTGGTTTTGGGATTGGATCTATGGTTTTGGGGGATTTTTTTTCGTTTTTGGAGGTGATCCTGTTCTTTTCTGGGGTGTTTTTGACGTGTTTTGGGTTCTCCATTGGGTTTCATTGGGTTTTCCGTGGTCATCATGGTGGAAAAGTGTAAATTGTGGGTTTTGGAGAACATCAGGTAGGTTTATGAGGACTTTGGGGGCAGATTCAAGGTTTTTAGGGTTTTCTTCTGTTTTTTCTAGTGATCCAGTTGTTTTTCGGCGTGTTTTTGACGTGTTTTGTGTTCTCCATTGGGTTTCGTTGGGTTTTCCGTGGTCATCATGGTGGAAAAGTGTAAATTGTGGGTTTTGGAGAACATCAGGTAGGTTTAGGGGGACTTTTGGGGTGGATTCATGGTATTTGGGGTTTTCTTTTTTTTTTTTTTTTGGGGGGGGGGTGATCCAATTCATTTTTGGGGTGTTTTTGACGTGTTTTGGGGTCTCCGTTGGGTTTTGTTGGGTTCTTGTTGGTCATCATGTTGGAAAAGTGTAAATTGCGTGTTTTGGAGAACATCAGGTAGGTTTAGTGTCGTTTTGGGGTGGATCTATGTTTTTGGGGATTTTCTTCCAGTTTTGGGGGTGATTCCGTTCTTGTTTGGGGTGTTTTTGACTTGTTTTGGGGTCTCCGTTGGGTTTTAGTTGGATTCTCGTTGGTCCTTAAGGTAAATGGAATGGATTGTGGGTTTTGAAGAAGATCAGGTGAGTTTAGGGTGGTTTTTGCGGGGAAATTCATAGTTTTTGGTGTTTTTTCTTCTGATCCAGTTCTTTTTTGGGGTGTTTTTGACGTGTTTTGGGGTTTCCGTTGGGTTTCGTTGAGTTCCTAATGGGTTTTATGGTGGTTGGGAGTGGACATTTGGATTTGGAGAACATCAGGTACGTTTAGAGTGGTTTTGGGATTGGATCCGTGCTTTTTGGGGTTTTCTTTCGTTTTTGGGGTGATCCTGTTCTTGTTTGGAGTGGTTTTGACGTGTTTTGGGTTCTCCGTTGGGTTTCGTTGGGTTTTCCGTGGTCATCATGGTGGAAAAGTGTAAATTGTGGGTTTTGGAGAACATCAGGTAGGTTTAGGGGGACTTTTGGGGCAGATTCATGGTTTTTAGGGTTTTTCTTCTGTTTTTTTTTCTAGTGATCCAGTTGTTTTTCGGCGTGTTTTTGACGTGTTTTGGGGTTTCCGTTGGGTTTCGTTGAGTTCCTAATGGGTTTTATGGTGGTTGGGAGTGGACATTTGGATTTGGAGAACATCAGGTACGTTTAGAGTGGTTTTGGGATTGGATCCGTTCTTTTTGGGGTTTACTTTGGTTTTGGGGGTGATCCTGTTCTTGTTTGGGGTGTTTTTGATGTGTTTTGGGTTCTCCATTGGGTTTCGTTGGGTTTTCCGTGGTCATCATGGTGGAAAAGTGTAAATTGTGGGTTTTGGAGAACATCAGGTAGGTTTAGGGGGACTTTTGTGGTGGATTCATGGTATTTGGGGTTTTCTTCTGTTTTTTTTTTTTTTTCGGAGGGGTGATCCAATTCATTTTTGGGGTGTTTTTGACATGTTTTGGGGTCTCCGTTGGGTTTTCGTTGGGTTTTCCGTGGTCATCATGGTGGAAAAGTGTAAATTGCGGGTTTTGGAAAACATCAGGTAGGTTTACTGTCTTTTTGGGGTGGATCTATGTTTTTTGGGGATTTTCTTCCAGTTTTGGGGGTGATCCTGTTCTTGTTTGGGGAGTTTTTGACGTTTTTTGTGGTCTCTGTTTTGTTTTGTTGTGTTTTTCCTTGTTCATTTTGGTGGAAAAAGCTGAATAGTGTGGTTTTGGAGAACATCAGGTATGTTTAGGGCGTTTTTGGGATTTGATCCGTGCTTTTTGGGGATTTTGTTCCAGTTTTCGGGGTGATTCCGTTCTTGTTTGTGGTGTTTTTTGATGTGTTTTGTGTTCTCCGTTGGGTTTCGTTGGGTTTTCCGTTGGCATCATGGTGGAAAATTGTAAATTGTGGGTTTTGGAGAACATCAGGTAGGTTTAGGGGGACTTTTGGGGTGGATTCATGGTATTTGTTATTTTTTTTTTTCTGTTTTTTTTTTGTGGTGATCCCGTTGTTTTTTGGGGTGTTTTTGATGTGTTTTGGGGTCTCCGTTGGGTTTTGTTGGGTTCTTGTTGGTCATCATGTTGGAAAAGTGTAAATTGTGGGTTTTGGAGAATATCAGGTGAGTTTAAGTTTTTTTGGGTGGTGTATCTATGGTTTTGGGGGAATTCTTCTGTTTTTTTTTTTAGCGTTTTCTTCTGTTTTGAGGTGGTCCCGTTCTTTTTTGGGGTGTTTTTGACATATTTTGGGGTCTCCGTTGGTTTTTGTTAGGTTCTTGTTGTTCATCATGGTGAAAACGGGTAAATTGTGGGTTTTGGAGAACATCAGGTAGGTTTATGAGGACTTTTGGGGCAGATTCATGGTTTTTAGGGTTTTCTTCTGTTTTTTTTTCTAGTGATCCAGTTGTTTTTCAGTGTGTTTTTGACGTGTTTTGGGTTCTCCGTTGGGTTTCATTGGGTTTTCCGTGGTCATCATGGTGGAAAAGTGTAAATTGTGGGTTTTGGAGAACATCAGGTAGGTTTAGGGGGACTTTTGGGGTGGATTCATGATATATGGGGTTTTCTTCTGTTTGTTTGTTTTTTTTTTTTTGGGAGGTGGTGATGCAATTCATTTTTGGGGTGTTTTTGATGTGTTTTGGGGTCTCCATTGGGTTTCGTTGGGTTTTCCTTGGTCATCATGGTGGAAAAGGGTAAATTGTTGGTTTTGGAGAACATCAGGTAGGTTTAGGTTGGTTTTGGGATTGGATCTATGGTTTTGGGGGATTTTTTTCGTTTTTGGAGGTGATCCTGTTCTTTTCTGGGGTGTTTTTGACGTGTTTTGGGTTCTCCATTGGGTTTCATTGGGTTTTCCCGTGGTCATCATGGTGGAAAAGTGTAAATTGTGGGTTTTGGAGAACATCAGGTAGGTTTATGAGGACTTTGGGGGCAGATTCAAGGTTTTTAGGGTTTTCTTCTGTTTTTTCTAGTGATCCAGTTGTTTTTCGGCGTGTTTTTGACGTGTTTTGTGTTCTCCATTGGGTTTCGTTGGGTTTTCCGTGGTCATCATGGTGGAAAAGTGTAAATTGTGGGTTTTGGAGAACATCAGGTAGGTTTAGGGGGACTTTTGGGGTGGATTCATGGTATTTGGGGTTTTCTTTTTTTTTTTTTTTTTGGGGGGGGGTGATCCAATTCATTTTTGGGGTGTTTTTGACGTGTTTTGGGGTCTCCGTTGGGTTTTGTTGGGTTCTTGTTGGTCATCATGTTGGAAAAGTGTAAATTGCGTGTTTTGGAGAACATCAGGTAGGTTTAGTGTCGTTTTTGGGGTGGATCTATGTTTTTTGGGGGATTTTCTTCCAGTTTTGGGGGTGATTC
>NW_028137093.1:0-16042 GCF_965140915.1 Aythya marila | reverse complement strand
TTAAATTTATATTTGTGAAGTCTTCTGAAATTTAATATTTTAACAGTCTAACACTCTACTTTTTTTCCTCTAAAAGGAAATAGTATTTATTACAGAAAATAAGACTCGTTTAGTAGCATTCCGCATAGCAGATACCACAAATTATTTACAAGCAGATCATTTTATGGATCTCCCATTGTTCTGACAATACAATGTGATGATCTTCACTACTTCATTTCATTAATTCATCACTTTATGGAAACCCATTTGGCTACAAACAAAGCTTCTACCCACTGTGGTGTGTTTAATTCTGACAACTTTCGTAATCTAATATGTGGAAACACTGGAAAGAAAATATCCTTCACCTTTAAAAAGGCTCATAAAGGCACAGAAGTGAAATGTGTGCTTGCTTTCAATTCATGGAGGAGCAAATCACTGGCCCAACACATTTGCACATGGCCAGTAGCCAGTTATTCCTAGGGAGCCCAGGGCTCTCCCCATTTACACACCAGCCATGGGAGCCCTCCTGGCACCGGCACCAGCCAGAGGACACCAAGAGAAAACACTGGGGCGTGGAAACAGAGCTATGGAAAATCCCTCACAGGTCAGCAAGGACCACCTATGAAATTTCAGATGTCACTTCTACAGGAATACTAGGAGATTAAAGGCCAGAGTGATGGGTTTGGTCTCCAAATGGCTAAATAAAACTGTTTCTAAGTGAGATGGGTCCCTGAAACCAAGCATACCCCTGCCTGCCCCTGTGCCAGCTCAGGGCACCATGCTGCAGGGAATCCTGCTGCCTAATGCAGGAGGAAAGCACAGAAGATTTACTCAGAGATGTGCAGTCAGTACTGCTGGTTTGCTTCAGGTATACCTTTAATTTACAGGGTCAGTATGGCCAGACAGCCCTTTTTGACTTAGTGTTTACCTTAGTCTGGCTGCACCATCAGTCATTAACAGGAAAACCTAATTACTATAGGTGATACGTTCAAGTTACAAAAACATCCAGAGTCAAAATGTGTCTGAAAACAGCCTGCAACAACACCTGACTTCACCATATTCATCTCACTTTGGGAAGTGGATAGCTGTGTTACATATGTAGCAATAATTGGCAAATACTGAGCTTTTGTAATGGCCTCTGCAGGACTCATTGTTTTTGCTTACAGCCACTATGCTTCACCACCCTATTTTCAAGACACTTCATTACCCTTGCTAGTCCTGAGTCAAGTGATTTTTAAGTATATACCATTAGCTTGACCGCTGCCCAAATCCAGTAGCACAGAGCACTAAGTGGATAAAAAGATGAATTTAAAGTGCCAGGCTGTGAAATAAGGTGGTCTGCAAACACTTCTCTCAGTCTCATTGCACTGGCACTGGGAATGCATGACTTCTTAGCACTGTTTAATAAAGCTCATTTGTTCCTTTAAAGAGACTAGAACAAGACCTGTTCCAGGAGACTCAAGCAGAATTTCTCATGTGTTTTATAAATGAAGAACAATATGCTGTGAACAGGTCACACTACATCCCATTCAGTAGACAAAGTCCTGAGAGCCACGTGAAACAGCACATCAACACTTCAGTTGGAAACAAAGCGATGATAGCACAAACTGTAGACATGTACTCTCATCCTATGCAGAAGTGACAAACAAGAACTGAGCTAAGGAACAAACAGCAGAGCCACAGGTAGCTGGATCCTGATCTGCTTACGTGGATTTTTCCCTGACTGACACTGGAAAATTGTACACAAGTTAGAGGGACAGGACCATGCCCAGCACTTTGAGCACCTGCACTGCAGTTTTTGGGCACATGCCCACAGCTCCCAGCGGGGTGCTGGACTACAGCAGGGGTGGTGAGAGCAGGGGAGACCTGACCCTCCCAGCTCCCCTCAACCCTATAATAAATGCTTGGTGAGAAAGGGTGGCCTGATCTCTGCTTCCTACTTCCATCACAGCAGAGAATGTGCCAGGCTAGATACTCACGTCTGCCACATCAAAAGATAAGGCACAACACAACGTCTCTACTGTTTTTACAGGAAGAAATGTAGGGTTTAGCTCTAACACAATATGGCAAAAGATCAATATTCAGTACGAGTATCTGCACAACATTGGGCACACTCTGCACCTCAAATGAATAACAACTCGGCTTCATTAATCATTCGCAAGTCTTGCAGTTGCTGGGACAGACAACACACAGCTCTCCATAAATGCATTTGGTATGAACCACTGCTTGTCTGTAACTGAGTTAGTGCAATATTGCACTGCTTTGGTGATCCAAATGGTTGCTCCAGCGCTCTTTGGAGCCTTTGTGAAAGAACTGCTCTCCTCCACCTCCAGAGGAGCCGCTGCCACTGCAGCAGCAGCCAGCTGGCCAGCCAGGCGGCTGGACACCTGCCAGGGGTGGCTCACAGCCAGCACTTCAGCCCCTGGAAGCTTTATAGCAGGAAGAAGCTGACAGACCATCAGGGATAATGGTTTTGTCTATTAGGTAACTGAAGCATAATTTGATGAAAGTTATCTAAAAAATAAAATGTGAATAAAAAGACAATCCTTGTTAAAGTTCACGAGAACAAAGCCACATAACTGCTTCTACAGGTTGTAAGACAGAACCATAACACTCTACAATATATGGTATATTGGCAACCAGTACATCACATACCAGTTTTGGTATGGGGCCACTAAGTGCAACCTGCTATTTCATTTGCACACTTGACATGCTTTGCAATACAACCACATCCTACACCGGGTTTTACAAAATGTTCAAAACGTCCATACCATTTCTACTCCTAACAGTACATCATTAAATTATGCAATAGGTCTTTCTTCCTTCCTTTTATCTTCAAGAGTTTTCTAACCAGCACGAAATGTAAGAACATGTTTTCATAGAAGTGTCTGAGGGAATAAGGGAATAAGACAGCCAATGGATTTGGTTGGTCCATTATGGTCTTTAACATGACTTTCTAAATAGCATTGACATAAATTTTTACTTAGTAATCACTGCACAAAGGCTGCAGCACTCAGGGTACCAAAACCTGTCTTTTAGAAAGTCTCCCACACTTGATGTACAAATGTCAAGCATTGGATTATCCCCTGTTACTCTGCATATGCTGTTTCAGTGGCTGAGTAGTTGCACTGTCAAAAGCATGCACCTGATTTCTGATCTTAGACTGTCTGGTTTCAGTGTCCAACCACTCCATTCCACAGAGCACACTGTGTTTGTATTCACTACCTGCTGCTCAGTTTAAGCATTGGTTGTAAACCCCTTATGGCTCTTTATGATGTGTCTGGCATACTGGGATCAACATGCTACTACTACTACCACCACCATCTACTACCACATTAATCTTCTTAACCAGAGTATCCCTTAGGAGCCCACATTCAGGTATTTATTGACCGCAACCCTTAAAACCCACTCATAGTCATTGTTTTAAATTAAATTTTCCTTACAGTAATTGCTACTTGTGTTTGCAGATATCACAACTGAGAAAAACACTCCTGCCAGAAATGTGTTACAGGCTAATTTGTAAGATTGTTCCTGAGATCAAATAGCAGATTTCTCCTCAAATAGTACAGGGATTGGGGCATCCTCTGCTCTTCCACATGTAGATCTGACTTATTGTTCTGTCTCACCTTGATCCAGACTCATATTTTCATGGGCTTAAATATGAATACATGTATGCATATGCCTAACAAGTGATGTGAAATTAACCTTTTCATTGGCTTTTGGCTTAAGCAGCAAAGGGAAATTCCAATTCTTTTCCTATAAAAGCCTCTCCCATTCCCATTCCTAAATTGAACATGCACGCACATCATTCTGTCCCCTAAAATGTCACATAGAAAGGTAGTAAGAGATTATCTCAATGTTGCAATGGCCAGACCTTGAAATTGCTTTAGGTTTCCCTGTGCTTCCTACTCTTGAGGGAATTTTCACAGAGGGATTGCAAAGGTTAGATCTGAGGAGAGAAAAATCCTCAACCCTGGACCTATATCCATCTCTGCTGGATGGTTTTGATGGTTTATCCTTATATTTAAGAAACCCTGCTTGGTAGGCAAGCTAGAGAGGAAAGTACAGATGAAGTCCAAATATCATCCTGATTACCAGCATATAAACATTAGCTGTGAATAGCAAGAAGACACCAGAGACTGTAGATTAGAACCCTGTGTCAGATGTCTCCTAGGTTTTGGTGGTGTTCCTTCTGACAGTGGAGAGAAAGGCTTTTGTGGCAGTACTTTCCATGCTTGTTTATGGGCTGAAAAAAGCCCAGAAGTGCTGTGGATGGTTTTTGTCATTTAGAAACACCCTACTGCTACTATCTATAAGAAGCAAAAATGCATATAATCAACCAGGAAAAAAAAAAAAAAAAACTCACATACTTGCTACAAAAAATAATATACTGAAAAATCCATAGGTATTACTATGGTTACTAATCCATGGCTAACTAATGTTTCCTGCCTTTTCTTACTTTGTGAGTTTGTCTGTTGTTCTTTATTCACAAGAAGAGTTCAATAACAAATTATCCTTAATTTACTGCTACTAATGATGTAGGCAATTTTTGGTCCCAAAGCTGCTGCCTTAATACAAGCAAAGCACTCAGTGAAGCAGACAGAAGCTTTGCCTAAGGAAGGCAGGCAGGATTAGGCCAACCTTATTATACAGTTATTTATTACACAATGATAATTAGCACAAGGTAGACAAGCTCATTTGTTTGGCAACAGAAATCTTGGTTGAAATATACCATTAAAAGTTCTGAGTATAAATAGTAGGAAAAAATGCTTATGCAACAATAAGGAAAATGTATGATTGTGTATTCTATCACATAGCTTAAAAACTGCAGGTTAAGCAAATTGCCACTGGCACCATGTATTCATAATTCTGCCGATCAACTAAATGAATGATCGGGTAAGAACCTTTCAATTCCAGCTGCATTTCTTTCTAAATACCTTACTATTTAGCAGCCTAAAGGGAGCCAACACATCAGTAGTGCCTTCTATGCACTGTCGAGTCCCAGCTTGAGCACACCAAACTCTGAGGCCTTTTGAAATCTTTAAAGACAATCATACATAAGGCAGGTCTGGCTAGCTATACTGCAGCACAAAACAATATTTCAAGCTTTCTGATATACATGTGTCACCTCTATGTGACAAATAGCTTGTATTAATTAGGCACTAGACTTGGTGAGATTGCTGTTATTAACTGAGAGAAGATGGGTTGAATTTAATTGTGTGTGACATCAAAGTCAAGTGACTGATATTTCAAGCATCATTTAAAATGTTTGATATTGGAGTCATTGTATTCACATAAAGACTGTCTAAAAATATAAAGGAGAATGATGAGAGAGGAACTGGAATGCATTCATATAATCCATTTTATGAAGTGAATTTTGCTTGTATTTTTGACCCAGTGTTGGCAATATTTATTTATTTAGTTGGATAAAATTATTACTTTGAAGAACAGTTTATTTTTCTCAGTACTAATTTTGGAGACAGCTGGGAAGGTTTGTATCAGTTCCAGCATCAACATTCTCAGAAATGTGGACATCAGGGGCAGTGAGGGGGGGGGGGGGGGCAGACATAAAAGATAAGCCTGCACTGGGATTTGCTTTATAGTCTTTAATGAACACTGTTTGGAAGATGTTTACCTAAGAATAGCAGACTGCAAATTATTTAGGCAAACTTCTGTAACAGTCTGAAAATAGAAAGAGGAGAAGAAAAGGAAGTTATATTTAAAACTGCATGTGAAATAATATACGTAGGAAGTTAAAGCTCACTATTGTATTGTGCAATGTACAATTGGTAACACTTATCAGTATGTAAGGAATGCTGTTTTACAGTCAAATGGTTCTCAAATATGCTGGACAAAATCTCCTTCAGTTTGCTGGGGCAAAATCATATCTGTGATGTAGCATGACAATGTATATGGTCTCTTGCTAAAAAGTGAGTAAAAATCAATTGCCCCAGAGGATACTTGTGTATAATGCTTCTGCATTGTACCATTTCCTTTTAATTTTGTTTTGTTTGTTTGTTTTTAATAAATAAAATAAGCCACCTGCTTATTCCAGTCTTGCCATAACGTGTACAAAACGATCCAACTGAAGTCAGCTTAATTAAACTGTAATGCATTGCAAGCATTAGGTATTCCCTAAGTAGAGAAATCTGAAGTGCACAACAGCCAGAAGTCAATATTAACATTTTCACAACCTGGAGAGGTTATTTTCCAGTTAGGGCAAACTCCCCAGTGCCCCACTGGTGCTCTAGACCCACACACCACAGGGCAAGGAGAGGGGTCAGGTTCCCTGGAGGTCAGGTCCCCTGCTCTCACTGCAGTCCAGGAACCAACAAGGCAGCCAGAATGGAGCTCCAGCCTTTCTTTGCATGCAGTGCAGGCATGTGGCTAAGATATCATAGAATGGCTTGGGTTGGAAGGGACCTTAAAGATCATCTAGTTCCAACTCCCTAATTTGTGTGTGTGTGTGCATTTATTCTGATGTATGTATGTATATAAATTATATTTATATTTTCATGTAATACGTTTTATATTTTTGTACATATTTTGTAATTTTTATATATATTTTTTATATATTTCATATTTTCATGCACACTACATGTATAATTTGATTTTATATATGCATATACACATATAATCAGAATCCCTTAATCACAAACTGGGCCAAGACTAAATGTGTATGATAAGGATATAATCTCATCTGTACTGGGATTCTGTTCTCAGAAGAACTTTGTCATCTGAGGGGCAGCAAACTATAGACTGACCTGGGAAGCTGCCCGCATCCTTGGTTGTAACAACCAATTTTGATGGGGGAATCGATATACACCAAGCCAGAAGACATATAAATATTGTAGCAGTTTTATAGGTAGAAATACTGACAGCTGATGGAAGATTCATGGATAAACTCCAGTCTCTGTGAGGTATTGAGTAACTTCTCCCCCATTCTTTTCCTGTTCTTCCCAACAGCGGGCCATAATCCTTTCTGAAATTATACAAAAATTCTGTTGTCCTCAGTAGTGTTACAAAGGTGCACCTTTCCCTTCCCTACAGGAGCCTCAGACTTTGACTAAGCCTCTGTTGAGAAAAGAGAGAAAAGAGAAAAGAAAGAAAAGAGAAAAGAGAGAAAAGAGAAAAGAGAGAAAATAGAGAAAAAAAACCTGCTTAACAATTAAATTTTTTTTTTAAATAACTTAGAGTCAGTTGGGATTCTATTTTTGGCAGTAGTAATATCAGTTAAAGCATAATCAATACAGGAATTTATATAACCAGGCAGATTTTTTCTAGATATGAACTGTTTACAAAAAAGGCTGTAGATTCATTTATTATTAGGAACTATTTAGAGAATTATTACAGTCTCTCACTGGTCTGTCCTTCAGCTGACAGAATATCACTGCTAACACTTAATATTTCAAAGAAGTTCATACAGCATATTCCTACTGTTGGTAAAACTTGAAGAGCTCTCTGATTAACGTTATGGTACAGTATTTGTAATTAAAAATGTACTCTTTTCAAATGTGTTTAAAATTCACTGTTTCTGCAACCATTCCAGCCAGAAAGCTAATCTGCCTGAAAAAATGTTCAAGGGAAGCAAATACTAAAGAGTGTGAATATAATCAAAGGCAGTTTGCTTAAAAGTGCAAACAGATATTAGCAGGGTTTGTTTAATTTCCTATATCCAGCTTGCATTGAAAACACCACAGTGTGATATTAAATAAAAAATAAGAATTCTAACATTTGCAGTAGAAAATAGTTTAACACTAAGCGCATACTTAAATTCTCCCATCACTGAAATCTTTCAATATTCTTTCAAAAAAAAAAAAATATATATATATATATATACACACACACACACACACACACACACTTTCTGGCATGTTGGTTATTTTATAAAAATGAGAGGAGCAAAAATTATCAAAGAATTTCTAGTATTGTAACCCTATGCCCTAACAGGCTTATATTTAAATGCAGCTAAGACATGTTATTTGGTTCTGTAATTAAGGCCCCTTATAATATCGGGGGGGGGGGGGGGGAAGCAGGTATTAATCTAATGACATTCTTCATTTGTCTTCAGAAAAACACTGAAAACCTTAAGACAAGGTTTTCAAAAGGCTAGTGCTACTTCTACTTTGAAGTACAAAAACTGTTTATGTATCAAATTTGACTGTGACATAACAGTTCCCTTTGTAGAACATAAGCCAAGTTTGTTTGCTCTTTAAACTTTGTTACTATGTTGTTGGCTGGAATGTGACCTTTGTGAAGCTGTTTCCAGTAGCTGCTTTTTGGAAGGCTTCCAGTCAGCCTGTCTACCTGTCAATACTGTGAGAGAGAGGGCTTGCTGTACTGCTGCTGCACAACAGCATGTGCCCTAGGCAGGTTTTATTTATTTAATTTTTTCTTTCCTGACCAACACACGTGACTTTCAATTTTTTGCAACATTTGTAGTCCACTGTCAGATATATTGATCAGGAAAGTCCATGCCTCCTTCATGGTACCCAACTAGGCTCCATTTGTTTTGTTTTGTTTTTAGCTGGGCTTCTACCTGACCTCCAATATTGTTGGAACCATTTTATATCTGCAATTAAATGCTAAAGTGGTTATTTGTAGCTTGCAGTTGTTCCCATTTAGAAGACTAACTGCCTAATTGCAAAGCTGCTAAATGGGTGCAATTGCATGTTCAAATAGTTGGGCCCACTCATAATTACAGACACAAGATTGGGCTCACTTATATCAGAGGCTGCTGCTGGATACATAGGCCAATATCTAAAATAACGTTGCTTTCCTTGCCTGCTACTTTGTATTGGTTTGTTACAGGATGAGAAATTAAAGGAAAAGCCTCTTAGTGGGGCAACAGAAGAAATAAATACATTAAGACAATTTGAGACTATAAAGTGATCAACCTGGCCCCTGAGACAAATGATCATAACTGTCTCATGCCTAATCACCCATTTCACACACACTTTTATGCACGAGCTTTGTTCTCTTTCACAGCTTTTCTCCTATCAAGGCAGGCAGTGGTAAGAGGAACATGCCCCAGGTACCAGACACAAGGACATACAAGCTGTGGTATACCACTGGGCACTGTAAACAACCTGTTGCACTTAGAGCTTTTTCTTTCTCTCCATTTGAAGGAAGCTGATCCAGAAAACACCAACTGAAGGTTTTTTTCTCTTCTCACACAGTCAGACTGTGGATGCGGTATGTTGCTGTCTAGGAAATTACATCTCTCTCGTCCTAATCAGTAGAAAATTGACACTGTTTTCTCCTCACTGCAAAAATATATTCAATAGTCATACTCTTTAAAAATATATTCAATAGTCATGCTCTTTTTTCAGTGCCACCGTAATATCTTGCAAATATTCGACCCTCTCTGCAAAGCATATTTCAGGTCCAACAGCAAGAGCTCAGCCCTACAAACACAAACACCCAGATGCACACACATGCGTGCTGTTTAAGCAGCCCTTCATTACTATGTCTAAACACCACGACACAACTAAGAAGCAGCTCCACAGCATCCACATGAATTGCTTCATCACAGTCTACTCAAACTGGTGCGCCTAATCAGCCACTGAGCGTGTCAAACCACTGCTGTTCAGCTCATCTGCTGATGACACAAGACACATCTGGGCAACAGAACAAAGGGAATATTCTAAACACTGTTATGCTAAGAGGAGAACTAATATTCATCCCCAAAAGGTGCAACTGCCAGCCCAGAACAGTAAATGCGACTGACTACCTTACAGCACTAAAATCTTGGGATCCAGATTCTCCTAAATCCATCAAAATCAGATTACATCTAGCGAGGATGTGACTATTGAGACCAATAGTCAGGTAAAACAGAAATACACATAAATATATATATATATATATATATATTTTTTTTTTCCAGCACCACATGCACTGTGGAGTAGATTTTTTTGCGTAGATTCAACAAATGATATTTTAATGTACATACATAATTTATTGAGCAAGCAGTAGACTTGGCTGAATGAAAGTCAGCCATTGAAGATCCAACATGGTGCATTTTCACGCTTATTACTTAGTACAATAGCAAAGAAGGAAGCATTTAACATATTTATGAACTTGAAATCTCTCTCAAGTCCCACAGTGTGGGACTATCACAAATGTTATCACATTTCTTCCTCTATATTCATGATAATGAGTAAGTTAAGGACTTACTATGTATTTTTCAATCTAAACAAGGTTTACTTATTCTATATACAATTCTTGCAATGTTGTGAAACATAGCTTGAGAACTTTATCTACTTCTTATCTTGCCCATAATTTTTGCTTCTCTGGCATACAGTGGATAAATTACAGTGTGTTTCACACTTAGATATTCTAATGGATCCAACTAATTTCTGCACATCCTGCTTAAAATGATAATTGGGTGAAAAATATGCCAGTGGTTTCATGGCCAAGAAAGACAGTTTTACCAATATATCAATGATAGAACAAATTATCATTCACCTATTGAAAAACAGCCACAGTATATTTTTTGGACATCTTCAGTCTAAACTTTGATTTGCAAATGTAAGAAGATTGGATGGGAATGGGCGTTAGGAATCCATGATCCTGTACTTGGCCCTGCTATTCTTATGAGATGTTTCACTGAGTGTATTAATTAGCTTGTAAATTTTTCTATTACTGTGGTTACTCTCATAAGCAAATCCTTGATCTTAGACACCAAGAGCTGAATTCATTTCATATCAGTGTAATTGTCTCCAATTACCTAGAGCCATCTAGAATTACCTGGTGACTAGAATTAGATGTTCTTGTTTCTTTCCATTGGCCTTAAATGTGGTTAAAACACAGGGATTTAAGTTCAGAGGTAGACATCTCTGTAGCTGCTTTTAAAGTTAAACTTCAGAGGTGTATCATATTCCCATTTCCAGTGCTGAAAGGTCTTTGCCTCCCATTGATTTCAGGATGAGTTATATATGCTTAATGTCCAAACTAGAGCAGCCGCATTTCCAGGCCAGCTCTGTGCTCCGTACCTCCCATCACTCTCATTAGGCACCTGGAATCTGACACGTATCATGGAGCAATCACTGTCACTACAATTCACGATGATGGCACATCCACCCCACTGAGATAAAGCACCTATTTGGGCCTTGTTGACTCTGAAGATTCACTGGAGAGGAGAGCCCAAGTATTTCTGGAGAGTGGGGAGGAAGAAAATCAGTCTTTCAACGGTCTATCACTAGGTTAGTAGTGTAACATAGTATTTTTTTCTCCTTGACAACTGATTTGTGCAAGGTAGAGGCAGTATAGGTGATAGTGGGTTAGTATGTCCTATGTCCCCACCAGACTGCTTGAGGCAGAAGAGAAATACAGGAGCAGCGATACCAGAGATCACCTGGGGAAAACGTGTCCCCTCATTCCTGTGGGCTGTTGGGTGACAGCCCCAAGATATTTTCAAGCTGGTTTTCATTTTATTTTTCTGATTTTTCAATGATAATAAAAAAGAAAGAAAAAAAAATAAGGCCTTTAAAGGAATGAGACTTGGTGCTTTACTTCCATTTCCTGGGCTAGTGAAACCACCCACTAGCTTATATAGCCCTTAGGCATCTTCTTCCCTGAATTTATCCTCTCAGGACACCATTGCTTACAGTTTTTCTATTCTATATAGGTTCTTATAGTGCCCTCATCACTGTAGTAGCTGAGTGCCTTCCACTAGTGCGTTATGCAATGTAACTAACATCTGTAACAACCAAAGCAGGAGGGAAAAACAGTTAAGGCCCCAGTAGCTTTCCCCCTACATCACATTTCACTTTCCAATGCTAATAACTTTCTCTCTGTAAGTACACAGCTAGATTGTTGTGGTCATGTTTGCAGCAGATTGGCAATGTTTCATTCTCTCTGATGCTGAATTTCTCCCCTTAATAAGACTGTGCGGAGATCATTTTCTTTTATTTTATTCACTGAAGTGCAAAAGAGTGGGAACTATTCTTTTCAATTCATTTATCAATTCATTTATCTTTTTAATTTGTTTATATCAATTCAATCTGTTTTAATTCATTTTATCAATTCAATTATATTTTTATATTTTAAGAAAATCAACCACGACTACAAAAACACTGTAGGCAAGTTAGCCTTGGCTAGTGGCATAAACCACAGGCTGCAGAAAAAAATCCGCATAGCAGACAATGTTTAGCGCTTGGTGCTGTTTTGGGGGGGAAATTTTTCACTACCAGACTCAGTTTCTCAAGGCTTGGTGTGGAGGTTAAAGGGGCACCATGTTCCCCAGCAGTGACAACTGAATATCTCATTGCAAGGGAACTCGCATATGGGAACAATATGCCTGCAAATATTTAAAACGTATGCAATTGGTTTGCCAGAGCAATTGATATGTTGTGGAAGAAACATTGCAGGGCAGGTGGTTGCTGTGAGATGACCCCACGCTTGGGACCAGGGGTGAGACATAGGGTGAAAGGTCAAGTGTGACTTTGTTAGAACTAAAAAATAGGGTCACCTCCCAACTGCTGCACACCCTGCAGCAGTCATCACCACCAAATGCCACATAGGTTATGGGAATTTGGTCACTTTTCTGTTGCATGAGACAAAGCAATTGTGGTTATTATTGGTTTTCTGATTGCAATAACTGTAATGTTCAGAAGTATTGGAATACTTCATACACAAATGTAAAACATTCTTTTAGGTGTCTTAAGCACACTAGCTCACCAAGACAATGAGAAGGGTATCACAATAGCAAATAGAAAATAATTATATATAAATAAAAATTCAGATGTCACTTTTGGCATTTGCACTCGTTCTTCAAAAACGTTGCCCCAGAGATTATTAACCTGCCATTTCAGAGAAATTCTCCCTGGCTCTAAGAAGCCCTAATAGAAAGTGAAGATCTTAGAGAGGATGAGAGCAAAGGAGGATGCTTTCACTTTTTTTTTTTTTTTTGTGGTCTCACCCCCCAGGTACCAGGCACTACAGATTTCTAAACCACCCAGTAACTAATTGACCTAGATTAAAATATAACATAGGGAATACTGTAGAAATAATCAAGAGGGTTTTACCGATATAAAGTTTCCTTTCTTTTTATCCTAAAAAATTTTTAATGCTGTCATCCCAAAAGATCCCAGAATGTCTTACAAATTTACAAATGTTTGGCAGGATGGATTGCCAAAGCTGATTAAGAGCATACACAGTAAAAACACAATACTGTGATTCGGATGGGAAATGGCAAATACTAGACTTGATCTTGCCTCAAGCAAAATGTCCAATAGCAATGAACACTACACAAAGAGGGACAGAACACAGATGTTCAGACCAGAAGACAAGCCAAAAAAGACTTAAAAGATCACTAGTTACAAGACATTTCATAGAAAGCACGCTGTCTCATTGCTCTGTGAGCATTATCACACAAGACAATGCAGACTCTAATTTAAACAGTCAGAGGGAAAGATCCTTACGCTGGATGCCAGTTGGCTACAAAAACAAATCTGCATCACTGTTCTGACAATGTTCACTATGGTAAACTGCACAGTGAAGGCAATTATCCTAGAGACTGTAGCACCCCAGAATAAAGAGCAAATTAAAGAATCCATCAATATATTTCCAGGACCACAAAGCCAGAAGGAGAGCCAAGGAAAACCATAACAATCTGGTCAAACAGAGGTGGGGGCTTTACCCTGCTATGGTGTGCTCCAGGGGCTCTGTTGCAGCCACCTGGCCAAGTCTCCAGTGTGCTGGATATCACCACTGCCATGCTAACATGTACCAACCCACACTGCCTTGTTGGAGCCAGTCAGGATGGATATACATACACAGGATAAAAATATATGTAAAAGTGCCAACATTTTTACAAAGTGAAACCATCAAATCAGGTGTTTCCAAACTGAAAAGCTTATTTACTCCAGGTTTTCCTGATAGAGGCATGCTCATGGTTCAGGGAATACTTTCTAATCTGAGCCCTGCTATATCTACTCCCAGCTGCTTCATGTACAGGGGAAGAAAAGGTAACATAGCCTACAGGATCCCAGCCTATGGCTTGCTATCAGAAAGTCATGGGGTGCATGGAGGAATGGTTATCACTTCTATTTCTAGTATGACACAAAAAGAGAGTGTAAGATGTTCAGTCACACATGCAGACTATTTTACTAATTAGAAAAATGTAATTAGAAATCTCCATTACAGAGATACACAGAATAAAGTAATTGAGCAAGAACATACCTATGACGTGAAGTCAGGAGAAGTCACTGAGTATGTGACCCATGATTTAATGGGTATGATACAAGGGTGAGGAGAATTAGGGGGAAACCTCCCATGATTTTTATGGCTGCAACAGTAAGGTAAAGTCAGTACAATCAAGGGGTTAGAGCAACAGCCATGAGCCTAACAAAACTGGTCTACTTCTCTGTAACACATACACTTAATTTTTATGTTTAATCCACTACACAGCAATACTGATTACAAAATTTCCATTTGCCCAGTGAGTACTGTGATTCCTCTGTTCATATACCAGCCTTCTAGAAATTTCTTTGGAATGCATTTTTGTGACACTCCTTATTATAGTGCAGCCCAGTGGTAGACATTGTCTGCCTTAAACTTTGGTGCATTTAGTTCTATACTTAATATTTAGGGGATATTGCTAGGTACAAGCATATCTGTCAAACAACTATTTGATGTTTTAACTTGATAGTTGTTCCAAAAATGGGAGACAGTGTACAGAAGAATCAGGAGCAAATCTGAGCATTTAAAGTGGGAGAAGCCTATCACAGCATCTGAGGAGATAACCGGTTGCTCCAAGGAAATAGTCACTTTAAAAAAAAAAAAAAAAAAAAAAAACTTTGGGTACCTCAAATTCTAAAGGACCTGATTTTTCACCCCTGCCATCCAATATCTATCTCTATTATGAAACTGCTATAGTGAATAAAAATGCTACCTATACATTGAAAATTTAATCCAAGTACAATCCTTGGTCATATGCATTATCTGAAAGATCTTTTGCTGGTTCCTGCATCCACCTGTCATTATTAGCAATGGTGTGTAATGTCCAAAGGCTCTTCAGTAAATGAGTATTTTGGCACCTTACAAGGTATGGGCCATGTATTGGGACTATGCACTTCATTAAAAAATACTTCTCATTGCCTTCACACTTTTGCTTGCCCTGTGCATTGTGCTATTATTTTTGTCTCCAAGTAAAGATGGCTCAACACCAGCTAAATTATAAATGTGCATGCAAATACAATTTTTTGTCGCATTAAAGTCTCCTGTTTTAGCAACAGAAATTAGTCCTTCAGTAAGTAACTCACTGTACCATGTTGTGTGGAGTCTGATGTATGACTTGATATGTGTGATGCACAACAGTTATCAAGGCTGGCATATCAGCCTGTGTATGCCAGATGATGGTGTACTTCTCCCAGCTATGCTTTTCTACTAGGATTTCTGGGTTAACAAAGCAGACAGGATAAGCCGTAAGCATGGAGTCAGAATACCCCTGAAGGCACGCAGGACAAGCACCAGAGTTTATTTTATGTACTTCAGATTCTCAATAACGTTTTATCTGGTTCCTTTCCACAATCAGTACCTCTATAACACCTACCTCATTCTCTCCTGCAGACCCTTACACCTTTTTGGTTAGCTCAGAGAGCAATGCTGATCTTTCCCACCTGGACTGCAGCTATCACACAGTGCCTGTCATTCTCATACAGATCAAAAAAGGATTTTGCAGTCTGTTGTCCGTGATCCGTGCCTTAAATGTCTGTGTTATACAAATGCTTCAGCTGAGAGCTGCCCACTTAAAAGGCTCCATCACCATCAACCCAAAACTCCAGAGGCATGTGGGGCACTGCACAGTCATGCCTCCAAGAGGGACACCAAGCTACCATAGCATCGGCAATGCTTCCTGCAGCACCTGGCATTTTTGCTGGAGATCAGCCATCCAAATAGCGACCCAAGCCAACCCTGCATAACTCACAAGCCGACAAAATAGTAATGTATGTGCAAATGTAAGGGTTTCTTTTACCAAGAGAATGCAATATGGTTAACAAACTCTACACTCCGGGTACTCTTCATCCTACAGATGCAACTGCTAGCACTTTCACAAAGC
>NW_028137094.1:0-14509 GCF_965140915.1 Aythya marila | reverse complement strand
TGTGGTGGACGTTTTTTCTGTGCCCTTTCTTTAAAGGGTACGCATAAATACCTGATGACTTTTCTTTAAATTTTATTATTTATTATTATTTAATTGTTTATTATTTTTAAAACGTTTTGTTTTTGCTATACTTAATATTTATATATATGTATGTGATTTTATTTTTCTTTTAATTTCAGGTCAAGTTTAAGACCTTTAAAGATATCTGTTAAACAAGTAAGGATGTTTCAGACTGTGCCAGACACTTCGTCTTACGTCAAGGTAAGACATGACAGCATCTTTAAACAGGTAATGTCAAAAATTACAATCCTTAAAAATTTGTAGTAGTTTGTATTAGTTGAAAGTCTCATTCCCATTCTCACTGAACTTAGCAGGAAAAAAAAAAATCTTTTACCTTCTGTGGGAGAGGGGTTAGTGTCTGAAGTATCACAGTTATAGTTCTGGAAATATGCAGGGCTGAGTCAAAAGTTGAATCATCAGGAAGTAAGAATATGTTAAAGTGGTCTTGCCTTTTATAAATTATTGATGCTTGGTTTGGTGGATTATACTATAACTACTATTATAGTGAGAGTGTCCTGAATTTCATTATAGTAGTGGTTTCTTACTCTGAAGCCAATATGATAGCAGCAGCGTGCTACCAATATCGTATCATAGTGGTTTCTTAATTTGGTTTCCAATTTTCTGATTTCCTAGATACCATTTAGTTTTGAACCAAAGCTAAATTTAATTTAATATCTGTCTATTCCTCTGCTGCGCCAGCCACTGAATTCAATATGCAAGATGATATGAAATGTTCTGGTTTTGAAAGGTACATTTCTAAATGGATTTAGAGGGGGGAAATACTTAATGATCTGAAGCAAAACATCTCTTTCAGTTACTGAAGAAATGAATTGTCACAACACTTTGTAATTCTGGCATTTCTTCCACAATATTACTTATGTTTTTCCTTGAGCAATTCTTCCATACCATTCAGTAGGCAAATTGACTTCAATTGGTTTTACTGGTGATGGCTAATGTCAGATACTACTAGATGTTGCACTCTGAATAGCTGATCATCTATGTACATTTTCTTAATTAAAAAGTGAATCTTAGAATGTATTTCAGTGTGCCGCTTCTGCCTCTTTCATAAGATTAAAACAAATTCCAAAGAAGAATTGGCACAGCCTTGTCCCTTTATAACTCAATCGAGTACTATATTATATTTGACATCATATAGTTTTTTTTCCACAACAGTTCCCAAGAATGTAAATAAACCAAGCCTGGGACATCTGGGTTACACGTTTAAGGCAAACCCTGCATGCAACAGCACTTAGAGAAAATCTAAAACACAAGCCTCTTCTCTCACAGGCTGAAGAAACACAGAAGGGTGTTAACTAGAGCTGGGTGGATAATTTGTAATGAATAATTTATTACAGGAATTCTCTCTCCCTCTCTCTCTCTCTCTCCCTTTCCCTTAGTCAATGATCCATGCGCCAATTGTGATTTTCATGTACCTACACATTATTGGAAGTGATTCCCTGAATGATTTCTGTATATATTCCCTAGGCCACAGATCATTTTGTGGGCAGTTTGTTAGAGGTATTAGTATTGGAAATGCAGCTTGGTGGGAGGGCTCCCAGGTCAAGTGGAATTACTTGTATTCCCCAATTGGGTGAACTTGTGGAGCTCTCTGGACCAGGTTTCTATAGGGAATTTTACTGGGAATGGTCAAGATTCCAGATTCAGTTAATATTCCCCCAAATCACACTCATAGCTCAGTGTTTCAAGGAATGTTGATGATTTAATTTTGTTTATTAAATTCATGTAGCTTTGGACAAGATTCCAGAAGAACATAAACTCTGTGGAAAAGAAATGAAATTAAAGTCTCATGAAAGCAAATTCACTAAAAGTTCATGTAAAGAAATAAGTTAAGTAGTCTGTGCCTGGCTTTAGCAATAATTTCTCTTTGGAGTTCCTATGTGTGGGAAATGATCTTAGATGTGCTCTGTTTACAATGAAGACATGAAGGCTCTTTGACATCCTATATTATGGTATCATTGCCTTTTGTTGTGAGGCTAGATCCAGCTGCTGTTACAGTTAGTAGCAAGATTCCTTTTGAATTAAGTGGAACCAAGATGCAGGCCTAAATAATTTAACATTCCAATGGGATTGAGTGAGTCAGTCCGTAACTGTGTCAGGATAGCCTTCTCATTAAGTATAATCCTCCAGGCAAAGTGCTTGGACAAAGTTCTCTTCATGTAAGTATGTGTTTTATCTACCAGGAAGAACTTGTACGGCTGGACATACATGCAGCATTTCAGCAAGTGGAGGGATAAGTGAACAGTGTGATGCTGAGCTCTCTGCCTTTTATTACAACCCTTCGTCATCAGCTGCCATTATTTTGGGCAGGGGCCTTGTCTTTGGCATTTTGCCTGTAAAGCTTCATTCACACCAATGTCAATGGGGAAATTACTTGTTCCTCTGCTTAAAAAACTCAGCAGAATTTTGACAGAAGTCTCTTAGGACTGATCCAAAGTTCTCTGAAGACAAAGGAGATACCTCCCACAGACTTAGAATTTCAAGTCGGGCAGTTCAATACCAGTGGTGCAAAAAGGTACTTTAAGGTCAGCGAAGTTGTTCTTAAAGGTTAGGAGATGCTTAAATACAGGAGAATTGGAGCCTTAAAAAACACAGGTCAGGTCAATCTTTGGCTCCTCTGAATTTGGTGACAGTTTCCACAGATGCCAGGGCACACAGAGCAATTCTGTGACTGGCTTACTTACTTGCAGAAGAGACAGGACTGCCTAATGATTGAGGCAGACAGTCAGGAAACACGGGTACAGATACAACCCTGCTGGGGTGGGCTTGGTGTTCCTGGGCAAGGCACTCCAACTCTTTGTTCCTCAATTCCTCCATCTTTAAAGTGTGGATGAAAGTGCTGTGCAAGAAGGAGGCACTGTTCAGTTTTTAGACAGCATCTGCCTTCTCTTTCCTGCTTCCCCTCACTCATCTTTGACAACTTGACAAGTCACGGTGAGCAAAAAGTTTAAAAAGTGAGAGATTAAGTTCCAAATCCTTCTCTTTTTCCATTTTTTTTTTTTTCATGTTATTCCATCTACTGAGGGGGGAAAAAATTTTCTTGTCTCATGGGAGGTAGGGACTCAGTATTTATTTATGACTTCCATGGAATCCCAGCTCATGACATGGTACCTCCATCCTGCAGAAGAAAATCACAACTGGGAGCAGTGTCTTGTATAAAATGTCTTTAACAAGTGTATAACACATACATATAAGTGTTATGTTTATTCCATGCCTTGTGCAGAAGAAAGCCTCCTCTCTGTGTGTTGCAGATGAGAGGGGGTTGCTAGCAGGGTGTTCTCCAGAAGGCCTAGGAAGAACAGATCTACTGTCATACCCCTGAGGTACAAAACAGCCTATGACTACCATCAGGTCACAATTTTTCTCACCATGGTTTTTAAAATGCAGAAATGTGAGGTAGGACAAAGATGCTGGAGAAGGAGGAGGTTCTGGATTTTAAAATGGTTTAACACGGATGGTTTGTGTTGAGTCATACTGGCAATGTTCAGCTTGCCAGTGTTGTAACCTTGATTTACGTCATAGGACATGTGGGTCTGCATCTACAGCACTGCCAAAAGATCCTATATAACTTCATGACAGCACTACTCATTCTCTCTTGTATCCCTTCTTGTATGGGCCTTAACACAATAAGGGAGTAGAAAATCATAAGTATAAAATTATTTATGATCATTTATGATTACTCATTTGTTCTACATCATGGATAAATTGTTTCTGTTCCTAAAAGCTGTTCTGGGACTTACTGATCTGCAAATAGTTAATAATCTACAGTATATCAGAGGGTCCTAATCTCATCTAAACATAAGTATTTGACTTTAGAGAATGAAACATGTAATATAATTGAGAAATTAAATTTTGAAAGACAGCACTGGAATCCTGACTGCAAGGGTATGGAAAGAGTTAGGACTATAAGCAAAGCAACATGACCTCTGCATGCTGCATTTTTAATTACCACTGCCACAAGCTACTCTGGGCCACAGCAGTCTTGACTCTCCTCCTGTGCTGCTGCCTGTGCTTTAATACGTGAGTAAAGACAGTGCAAGAATAATCTGGGGAGTCTTATTCTTTCGCTTTTCTTTTGCTCTTGGGCGACATCCAAACCCTTCTCCCCCCCTGGCATGGATAAGTCACTGCCTCTGCTCCTGGTGCCCCAGCGCTCAGTGCACAGGTTCCTGCCAGGCGCCACCCGTGGGGACAGGGAAAGGCAAAGAAGTCATAGAAGAGGGCATTAGGGGTCCCTCCTCTTCTTGAATGTCTGCAAATTGTTGCTGGGGTGCAGGAATCCCCCTTCTCGCCCTCTTCACCTGAAAGACTCCCCCTTCCCCTGAGCTATCGCATCAGCGCCTCCTGCTTTTGTGCTCTCCTTTCCAGCCTTCCCCTTCCAAGGTGAACCTTGCTAGGGGTGATTTTCCCTGGGGTGTCCCGCATTAAAACACTGGATTCCCTTTGGCTGACCTGTGCAGAAAATGGTCTTCGGGCAGACCTCTGAACAGGAACGAAGACGGTCTTTTGTCCAGCCTCTCAGAGATGGGAAGAAGGAACCATCATGCAAGCGCAGGACTTCTCGCTTTAAAAATGGATTTCATGCAGACATAATGTTTGTGGTACCATACAAAGAAGCATATTCACAAGGCAAAATGGTCTGGGTGGCTGGAAACAATATTTGGTTTGTTCTTGCTTTCCCTCTGCCTGGAAGTTTACAGAAGCCCCAACGATTTTTATTATTATTTTTTTTTTTCCTTGAAGGATAAAACAGCATGATTTTCTTTGGAGAGGGCAATGCGAAGGCCACTGACAAACCCTGACACGGCCGTGCTTTCCCTCCTACTGAAACAGTAGCAGCCAGAGGGCTGCTCCGGGCACAGGTTGCAAGGAAAGAATCCCCCAGTATTTCGTGGGTGGATTTCTTTTTTTTTTTTTTTTTTTTCCCCCAGCAGAAATCTTGCGGCAGGGAGGATGCCTAATGCCTAACGGAGGGAAAGGCTCTGCAGAGGGACTCGTGCAGGGAATTAGCTGCGTCCCACAGGCACGCGTGGATGCTGGAGAGGCGGCTGCTGGCAGAAATCCGCAGCACACCTTTAAGAACATCTGGAGAGCTGAGCCTCCCGGAATAGGGGAAAGCAGAGACTTGACGGACTGTTTTTTCTTCCAGTTCAGGTAGATTTGTCCCTGCCGAGGGGATCCTTACCCTGCTTCTTTTCTTTGCAGTTCCAGCTTGACGTCCAGCCTGAGGCTGCGGTCAGCTCTTAAGTCTTGCTCACCCCGAGTGATGATTAATCCGCACATACACCGAATCGTTCTCCTTTTTTGAGGCAGAAACGCCGTTAAGTTGTTAGACTTTAGCAAGTCTTTGATTAATGCGTCCTGACAACTCGCTACTTAAGGATTTAGCTCTAGTTTGCACCCACCTCTCTGCTTTAAAGGGAAAAAAAAACCCTTCCATTTCCCGGTGCCTGGCAAATCCTGCCCGACTTTTACCCGTGGTGAAGGCAAGCCCTGCGTGGGCAGGACTGGCATTGTTTCTTCCCCTCTTTGCCCTCAAGACACGATTGGATTGAAGTCGAAACGTCGTTTCTCCTGGAAATGTAGCACGTTGCTCCTTTTTAAAACAAACCAGGCTGTCGGGCTCAGGGGACAAGATTTTACACTCGGTGACTCCCGCCCCGCCAGACACCAGCATTCAAGCAGCCGCCCCCCCTCCAGCTCTGTGACCTCCTAATGGCTCCATTCTTTCACAATTTACAGCAAAACGCTCCCCACCAATATGCTGGGTCCGGTGGATTTTGTATTCTAGCCTTTCGCGTGCTTTCCCAACCTTGTGTTTAGAAATAATGGGGAGGTGTGGAGGGGAAAGGGGAGCAAAACGGGAAGAAAAAGAAAGTGAATGCTAAGGGGGAAAAATGCTTTAAATCTTTCCTGCAAATCTCCAAATATATGAAGTCTGAGGAACAAATTCAAAGCAGGCACGGACGCCTGAAGAGAAGTTAGAGAGAAATATTCTGTTCCATTCAAGCGCATCAAGGGTCTAGCTGAAGTCTTGTTTGGCTAAGGTCAGACGAGACTGGGTTCTCCAATAAAAATAAATCTCAAATTAATTATGGCCTCAAGCGAGGGGCCAGACGTTTGGAGCTAGTGCACTGCCGTCTGTTTTTTTGGCCTTCAGTATTTTTGTTTTTTTGTGCTTAGCTTTTCAATAATTGCGGGATGGGGGAGGAAGGGAGGGCGGGGGCTGTTTTACTGGGACATGGAGCTCAAATAAAACTAGCCAGGACACTGCTTACCCACTCTACGTGTAATTGCGATGCAGCTTCAAAGCTACTGCATCTTCTCCCCGCTACTTTTAAGACATTATGTTTTACTTAACGCTGATTAGCAGTGAATAACTTTCCGGCGTCAAGTTCCCAAATCCCATGGGCTGTTGCTGTGGACCAAGAGGCAGCAGGGACCCGATCCTTCACTTGTAGGGCTGGAAAACTACTGATTCCTCTTTATTGCTGTAGCTGAGAAGCAGAGGTTTGCCCAATTAGTTTAGTTTAAAGTGGGATTCGTTTCTGGGGATCAAATCCCAGGGCTGTAGTTTGGGCTTTTTGCTTGTAAGAATGTGGGTTTAGAAAATAAACAAAACACGTTGCGTTTTTCATTCTGCAATGCAGTCGGTGCCAGAGGAAACTCAGACCAGGAAACTTTAAACATTCGCTGAAGCCGGTGGAGACTTTCCCTCTGGTACAGACTGCAGCGGGACAGATCCTGGCCTCTGCAAGTACAGCTCCGGGCGAAGGAGGAGGGCAACCACCGTGACTACATTTATAGAGGACAGTATATATAAAAAGGTTTATATATTATATATCCGATATACCTAGCGTAAGGAATGTCAGTACACGTAGAGAGAAGTTGGGAAAAAAAAAAAAAAAAAAAAAAAAAAGAGGATCCTGACCGGACTTTGCAGTGACCAAGGCCGGGCATGGGAGGCTGGGGGAGCGGGCCCAGCTGATGCTGCTGGGGAAGGAGGGCGAAACAAGCCACCCCCTCCTCCGAAAAGAATATTTCTAACCTGCAGCTGAGGCCCGATAAGGTTTTCTTTATGCCTATTCCTATGGAATAATTAGATGGTTTTAACTAGAAAATGATGAGCACTAATCCCGCGTGAATTATTGGCAGAAAATGCGCATCTCTGGGGTTATGTACTCCCGCGAAAGACTGGCAGTGAACTACACGGAGGGGTTAACCCATTTGATGCTGGATGTGAGATAGCCTTGGCTCCCTCCGGTATGGCCTTATTAATTTCAGTGGGATCTCACCAAACCCGGCTTTTTCACCTTCTCTGTGTGAGGCTGCAGTCGGCGTAACTCAATTATAAGGACGAAGAGAGGAGGCTGGGGGCATGCCAAGCGCTTGAGATCAGTATTGAAACAATTAAAAACTCCGGACGAGAATTTCGTTTCATTCATAAGCACAGTTAAAAAATAATAATCGAGGAGCAACTGATTTCTACCAGCCTGTCCCAATGTAAGCATTTGAAATCTTCCGTGGTTGCCAAGATCAAATGGTTTTCCAGATGTCTGGTGGTAACCACATTAAACGGCTCACAATTCCTTTGCTGTACATACATATGCATCCAAAAGCGGAGCATCAGCTGCGTTTCCCTGCCAGGTCTCACTTGCCCGGCTCTGCCACTCAGCAGTCGCCGGGTGATCACCTAGCGTGGTTCAGAGCCTGGCGCACGGAGTTTTATTTTAGGAATATTGCAGCCTTTCCCCAAAAGTTTGAGATAACTTCAAGGTTTTTTGTTTTGTTTTTAAAGGGGGTGGGAGATGAAGCAAAAGCTCTATTGTTATATTATTTGGGAGGCGAATAGCAGATTGTTCAGCTTGTCTGTTACAGCGTTCAACAGCTTCGCTCGCCACCTGATCTCTTGGACTTTTCACAAATCTTTTGTGAGACCAAACGCAAGAGGTAAAGCAGGGAACACCCCGATGGGTCCAGTCTAGGTGACCCAACGGGCTTCATTCTGAGGCATCCTCAGACATGGAAAATAAGTCCCTGGGGGTCCTGGTGCCCGTCTGGCAATAAAATGCGAAGTCGGGCTCCTAAAATACCCCTAGGTGGGACGGAGGGGTCTGCCCGACATCCGCCGCTCTCTGGGAGCACCGGGAGCGACGGCGGGCGCTGCGCTGGGTCCCGCAGCGGGCGGTGGGAGGCAGGATGCCGGGCTCCCTGCCGACCCCGCACCTCCAGGTGGTTTCTGGCTGCGGCTCTCAGCTCCCCGCCTCTCCCAGCCCGAGAGAGACCTGCCGGGCACGCAGCCCACGAACAAAACGGCCCGCGAGGTCCGCGGAGGACGGAGGCTCCTTTCCACGGTGTTTCCCTTCGCGGTCAGGATGCTCAGCCTGTCCTTTCCCTCACCCCCCAGCCCACTTTTTTTCGGGGCTGGTGGAGAGCGCTGTCTAGAGAGGAAATCATTTGGGTTTTGAAAGGATGCGTTTCACTCTTCCCTTTAACCTCTTGCTTTTCTGGTTGCTGCAGCCATGTGGTGAGGCTGAAGGGGGAGTGGAGAAGAGAGTGGCTGAGGGAGGGAGAGAGCGGGGAGGGAAAGAGAGAAAGAGTAACGGGGACAGCAAAGGGTTAAGCGTGATTTCTTTAATTGAACTCCAGTTCTTGTGGCCCTAGGCAAGGGGGGACCTGACCCCGCTAGCAGCATCCAGATGTGCTGCTCCCCGGGGACCCCGCGCAGCCCCCTGCCTTGTGAACCGGCGGGGGAGGAGCGGGGGGGCCCGGGCTGTCCCCTCTGCCCCCCTCTGCCTTCACCTCCCGGCTGCAGGCGGCCTCAGTCGCTGGCAAGCAGCAAGCAGAAAGCTCCAGGTCTGGTCACGTTCAGCCCCGTGTCTGCATCTGAACTCCCAAATTGTAGCTGAATTGATGAGGCTAATTTCGGAGGAGGGGGGAGGGCGGGGAGGGAGGGGCAAGGGGAATCTACGGCTCTCTCCTGCCAGCTTCGGGCTTGGAGAAATAAAGTATTAATAAGGCATCCCTGCCGCAGCCGAGTAGAAACACTAGTGGCATTATTGAATTTCCCTTTTGGAAGGGGCGGGTGCAGAATAACTTTGGATATAATTTTGATTCCCCCCCCACCCCGCCCCGTGGTTGGACTAAAGACGGGGGGAAACAAAAAGCCTGGACACAACTGGCACTGGACAAGGTAATGCTCTCCACCGAGAGATCTGACGTTCAGGAGTGCCCTCCTGCCTTGACACTTTCTTTCTTGGCTTCACCCTCCCTATTTTACACCCTCTGTGCTTCTCCTCGGGCTGCAGCGGTTTGCAGAAGTGGGGAATAAAGGACGCCCAGAGCGTTGCATTATGTGTTCCGCTGCTCGCTGCTTGTTATTTTTGCAGGGGGGGAAGTGGAGCTGGACAGGCGCGTATTGTCTCCTTTCCTCGGGTCCTTGGGAGGGTTTTAGCCTTGTCCGGAAAAAGGAAAGCGCGTTTCTTTTCTGGCGATCGCTCCCGTTTGAATGAAAGGCAGAATCGCACGTCAGGGCTCGCCAGGTCGAAAAAGATTTAAAGGCTGGTGTGTTGGGTCGGTTTTACTGCAGTGCCCATTCTTACACGAAATTTCAGGTGTTCTGACAATTATTTTTTTTACTTTTTTTTTTTTTAAAATTATTTCTTCTTCTTCTTCTTCTTTTGTTTTTCTTCTCTGAGTAGGGTTTTAACAGCTTAGCAAGGAACTGGTGTTAAGAGAGGAGGCTGGAAAAGGTGCTCCCAGCCCCCGAAATAAATGGATGGGGACCCGTTGATCTGAGGTCTGTGTGATTAGGAACCCCTATATCCCAGCCGTGAGATGACTGAGAGTGAAGGGGACAGGGGTGAAAGTGGACAAGAGCTTCCACTTTCCTGCAGCCCCATTTCCAGCGTGGCTTTAATTGCTGGAGTCATTTGTCTGTCCTGCATTACTGCACTCACCGTTCCTTTCTGGCAGGAGCAGACCCCGGCTCACGCTCCTTTCTGTGAGCCCTGCCTTGGGCGGGCGTGAAGAGGGGCCACGTTATGTTTTAAATACCTTTTAATCGTCAGGCTCTTCTTTTTCTTTCTTTCTTTCTTTCTTTCTTTCTTTCTTTCTTTCTTTCTTTCTTTCTTTCTTTCTTTCTTTCTTTCTTTCTTTCTTTCTTTCTTTCTTTCTTTCTTTCTTTCTTTCTTTCTTTCTTTCTTCTCTCTCTCTCTCTCTCTCTCTCTCTCTCTCTCTCTCTTTTTTTTTTTTTTTTTTTTTCTCTCACCCTGCGTGCTCCGACTGAATTGTATTTACTGTTTTCTTCCCTTCATTTTTGCCTGTGACTGGAAAACGCATTAATAAAAAAATCTGTGGGAAGAGACGGAAATTCAGTGAGTCAGGCTAAAGCTGTTCCAGCCAAAAGAAAAAAAAATGGCAAAAAACATGTTAAACTAAACTGTGGGATGACACAGTGCTCACTAATACGGGCTGGGGTGCAAGGCAAGGTCTCCGTCGTGCTGGCTGCGCTAGCGACAAACAAGAGCTGACAGAGGTAGCTATTGTTCTGCCCCTTCTTATCTAAATGGAGCAAATATCCTGTATGTAAAATATATATATTTTGATCAAGAAGGCAGGACCAGCGGAGAGACGAAAGTTTCCTCCTCGAGTGACTTCACTTCCCAAAATTAGCAGAAAAAACGTTTCATCCGGTTAACTGTCTCTTTTTCGCTCTGCTGCAACAACCAAAGTCAAAAAAAAGAGAGGCAGAGAGAGCGAGGGAGGGAGAGGGAGAGAGCCGGAGAGGGGATAAGCGGAGGAAAGTAAAATCACTGGGAGGACAGAGAAAAGTGAAAGAGGGAGAAGAATAACGACTTCAGGAGGCTTCGGTTGCAGGCTAAACCGGGTCAATGTGTGGAATATTGCTGGTACCGGCTGGAAGTTATTCTAGATGGACGGCACTATTAAGGTAAGGGCTGCAGGGGCCGGGGGCCAGCTCCGGCCGGGCCCCCTCCTCCCGCCCTGCCGACCGGGACTCTCCCACCCTCCCGGGGCTCTCCCACCCTTCCCTCCCTCCACTCCCTCCCCTTCTTCCCTCCGTCCCCTCCCCGGGGCTCGGGGGCTCCGCGGCGGGGCTCGGAGGGCCCCCGGGAGCTGCCCGGCTCGGCGAACCCGCAGTGACAGCTCCTGGCTCCGGGCTGCCAGCCCCCGCGGCCGCCGGGCGCCGCCAAGGGGGGCGGCTGGGGCCGGCGGGGCTCGGAGCTGCCTGCCCCTGGCGGTTCCATGTCAGCCGGCTCTGATTTCCTCGCCTGGCCCTGCCCGAAGCGCGCTGCTGGGTCTGCTGGTGTGTTGCCTTCAGCAGTTTTGGGGGGAGAGCGAGGGACCGGGCGGTTTGGAGGGGAAACATCACCCTAGCTTGGGGCGAGGCAGCGGGAAGGGGAAGCAAAGAGTGTGGCAAAAAAACCACGAACATAACCAACCTCTGGTGGCCTTGAGCAAGCGAGGACTCTGCTGGCACGCTGCTGAGAATGGTTCCCCCTCCCTTTACCCCCACCAAACCGGCTGGTCCTCCAGCCTTTGCAAAGATGAACCCAGCCTTCGCCAAGTCCCTCGAGGTGCTGTTTCCCAAAGCCCAGGCAGCAGCGGGTTCACTTTCTTGCTTTGGGGGGCCCTTGTGCAATTCGTACGGGCTCTTCTTGAGGGAGCGCTGTAGTGCAGGGCAGCTCAAACAGAGCAGCCTTGGAGCGAGAGACTCTGTGGGTGTGTTTGGGTTGGAGGATTTCGAAAGATGCCTATCGCCTGGGTGGGGTGTTGATCTCTTCTTAAAAGTCTTTTTTTTTTTTTTTTTTTTTTTGCTGACCTGGGGAGAAAGAAGCTGCAAACTGGCAGGAACTGAAACTTTCTCCTTTACATTTCAGCTTGTGACAAGTGCACTGTTTGGAAGGGTCTCAAGAGAAAGGGGGAGGGAAGGAGATGGGTAGGAAGAGAATATGGAAAGAGGAAAGAAAGAGGGAATGAAAGGGGAAACGTCAGAAAGGAGTAAAGAAAGCAGGAACATTGAAAGCACAAAATTTGAGGTATGGCAGGAATAAGGCACATCTTCAGGAATAAGGCACCTCTTCAGCTTTGTAACAAAAGTAACCCAGTCCTCATTCAGGACATGCTTAGTGCACCGCAACCTTCTTTGATTTGTGGCGTCCTAAATATTGCACAGTGAAAGTACAGAAATTTCCCATCTGCATGTTTGCTGTGGTGCACACATGGACCCACTTTTCTTCGCATGCCACAAGCCCCCCTGCAGCATCCTCTGAAAGGTGCTGATGTGTTGCCATGGCCCAGGTAGCCCATGGTGCCTACTGGGAGCTCCTCCTCTCCCCTGTCACCCTGCGTGGCAAAGTGGTGTCGCTGTCACCCCCAGCCCCCTGCTCTGGAGATGAGGAACTGCGATGCTTTGCAGCTAGGACCGCAGTCATGCTGGGGAGGCTGTGGTGAAAGGAGGAACTCAGCCGCATCCTGGGTCACTGCCCCAGCTCCTGGATCTGCCCACTGACAGCTGAGCAGCCTTTTGTTATGTATTGCTGCTCCACTTGTAGTCCAGAAAGCATTTGGCTGTTTGAGCTAAGAGAGGTGGGATCCTGGTGCACTGGAGTCTCATCTTGGGTCCACTGAGCAACCCCAGGATCATTGGCAACTTGCTGCAGATCCCTGTCTCCTGTTGAGCTCCTCCTGTAACTTACCACTTCTCTGCACTTTGCACAAGTGGTTGAAAGCTCCGGTAGTGTCCTCAGGATTATAGGAGATTTCTTGCAAATTTTCTTGCTGGGGAGGAATGAGTGGTTTCCAGGGAGTGTCAGACCCATGCACGGGCAGATTTGCTGCAATTTACCACTGAAAGGAAGGGGTTAGGCCACCTTGCCTGAGTTCTCTCAGGTGAAGGGCAATGAGAGAGGATGTGGCTTGAGATGCTTCAATGTTTTTAATGTGCTGAGCTCTCTATATAATCTGTGCCTTGGGGTAGACTTGCTAAATTCTAGGACATAGTAAACAAACCTGTACTGTATTCAGGAGACAGCAATTTAGAAGCAATCGTACCCTTCAGGTACCTCTTCTGAAGGCTGTAAGCACTGCTTTCTCTCAAAGCTGTGCACTCCAGTTGGTAAATAATATGGCAGAAAAGATGCACATAGATGACAAAGATGGCAAGAAAAACAGAGGAAAAGGTTCTTTTGTTATTTAGATCAAGAGCGGGCTGAGGGGGCAGATGAAATTGTGTGCAGATGTGGTTCAGAAGTACTTCACCCATGAACCGAAGTATACCTGGCTGTGTAGAAGGCAGTGCTGTGCAGCTCTGATCAGAAATGTTCAAGGGGTACACCTTGCAGCTGATTGCCTTCCTGAGCAGCATGAACATGACAAGTGACAGTGTTTTGTTAAGTCTTTGCAAAACTCTTCCACGGACTAATTGCTTTAATTGAGCCAAGGACTTTTAACTGCACACTACCGATGTAGAAGGAGTCTGAGTCCAGTCTACTATAAAAATGCCTCCCTTCACCCTGTAACCCACGGTGCTGGGCCTGTACTTGCCTCTTAATCTTTTTATGCCATTCAGAAAGAGCTTGGACAGTAGACTTTCTGATGGCTGGTGTTGCATAAGTGGAATAATTTAACTATAAAACTGCCCAGTTGCAGGGTGACTTTGTACTAAATGGGTAGTTCTGCTGTAGCCTTGAGCTGTCTTAAGGGCTTGCTGCATGCTCCTGGGGAAGCAGAGCGTGGCTGGAGGATAGATGTGGTCAGGATGATCCTGGTCTATGCTTGCATCCTCTGCAGACACCATGCGGAAATGTGAGTTGAAGTTGTCAGGGTTCTTTACCCCACAGCTCAGGGAATGTCATGCACATACAGAGATATTAGGGGGGATCAGCTCCGGACTGTAAGTCTTCTTCCCCCATCATGCCCTGGCTTACATCACGTCTGGCATTGCTAAGCCAGCACACCAGCTCCAGAATGCATCTTTGTTTCTTCACAAATAGTTATGTATTGCAAGGGGAGTTATTTTAGATCACTTGCTGAGGTGGTAGGAGGCAATTTTTGCTGCATTCTTCAAATAATCTGCTTAATACCTGACATTGGAGTTGGAGTGGCTGGTTTGAAAAGTGACCTCTACATTGATACATTAAGGTCTTTTTTGCAGAAAGAAGTGCAGCAAATCTTTATTTTTATTAATTAATTTCCATATTAATTCCACATTCTGTGAACAACACTTGCAGAAGATGATTAGGAGCCAAAGAAACTGATGATGGTTTATGTTTGGATTAATTTTAAATAATTATTTTATTTTTCTTGTATGCCTCCAGACACTTCAAATCACATCTTCTTTGGGTTAACATTCTGCTTTGACTTAACTTACATTGTGTTTTGGGGGTTTGGGTTTTTATTGACTCAAATT
>NW_028137095.1:0-59491 GCF_965140915.1 Aythya marila | reverse complement strand
GTGCAGTGGCAGGAGAAAAAAAAAAGTGTCAGTATGCCAATAGGGGGGTAACTGAAAAACAGAAGAGTAACGAGAAGAGCGAGCTGTAGGAGCCAGTGCTATATAAGAAGCAATTTCTGAAGCATTAAAGAGGCGTACAGTGGCAGGTGTGGACACAGTATGACAGGAGTTTGTGTATAAATTGTTTAGAGCTGTGCAAATGCCTTTTAAAGGGAAAAAAGTGTGGAAGTACTTTTACTCGTAGACATTCACCTTAGAAAGGAATATTTCTCAGCATTTGCACCTAAGAATATTCTGCTTGCTTATGCAGCTTTGTTCTGCACAAAGTATAGGTGTCAAGCAGACTCAGATTCACTCTCTACTATCTCAGCTGGAATTTGAAGCAAGCACTGAGACTATTAATATTTTTTTTCCATGTTAATTATAGTTAAAATATGAGTTTGTGTGGTTTAGCTGTCAAAACAGTGTCTGACTAGGGTTTTTTGGACATGGGCTAACAGGATAATATTTCTGTTGGCTACTGGTTTCTGTGAAATAGAAAAAAAAATTCCCTTTTGTTTTAGGGGAGGAACCTGTGGTTCGAGTAGATCTTGCTGATAGACAAGGAAAACGGAAAGCCTCCGTGGGTGAGAACTTTTTACGAGCTGTTACATAGGTGCTGCCTTCTATATATGACTGCATTAAAGAGTATTTGTGATGTATGAAAGGAAAATACATTGCAGTGGAGATCTGTGTTGACGGCAGAAACGGAAAAAAAAAAAAAAAAAAAATCATTTAGCAGCTGAAAGGCAATTCTATGAAAATATGCTTGAAAAAGAGAAGCTTATTGTTGACTGTTCTCAAACCTTCCTGCAAAGAAAAGTTCTTACAATATTCCTTGTTTTCTCTGAAGATGATGTAGGCAGCCTTCCAGTGAAGCGCAGCCTTGCTGAAAGGCTGGGGAAGAAGGTAGAGGCTCCGGGAAATGCTGACAAAGCACCCAAGAGAGAGACAGGTACTAAACGGGCATCTGGATTGGATTCCTGGGTTTCGTATTTAGTCTTTCTGTTTGTCCTTTTCCAGTGATGTTTCTTTTTGCATGTTGGCTGAGGTCGTAATCACTGGGATTCAAAGTTACCTTTCCTGTCTTGTTTTGAAATGTGAACCTGAAGTTGACATTATGCAGCCTCCCTAATTCGTTCTTTTTCTGTTTTGCAGTTCGAGTTCCAAAGTCTCTGAAGGACAGGCTGGGATTACCTCCTAAACAGACCAGTACTGAGAGAGGTAACAGCTAGATATTAAATATGCTTTCTCCTCCTTCCTTTCCATGAACTTGGACTGCTTTCATACATCCCTACAAACTAATTTAAACGAAAACAAAGAACTGACGCCTCTTGCTTGAGTGCTGAAGCTCTTCTGACAGCCACTATCAGAACTCTGGCTCTAGGTGTGTGTTTATTTTCTACTTGTGCCTTGTCGAGGTTTTTAGCTGCTTCTGTGAACCGTTACGTACAATTAGAATAGAACCACTGCCAGGAGCAGGAATTTGAAATGCAGTCTGAAAAAGTAATAAAGTAAAGCAGCATTTCTGTGTAGCAGTTCTCTCTGGATAGGGCTGGTCTTCAAAATACAAGTGGCTCAGAGGAGGAGGAGAATGTTGTTCTAAGGATATTGTTCTAAGATGCATTATTGGGAACGCTCAAGATGAGTTTTCCTTAGTGCTCTGACAAATTTTGGAGACTTAAAATATTGCTGGACTCTCTTTAAATGTTGGTGCTTCTCCTCATTTCTTGATGATGACAGGGAAGGCTGCCAAGCCGATGGGAGAGATCCATGTGAAAACACTGGAGGAAATCCGTCGTGAGAAAGCTCTTCAGAGATGCGAAACTCAAGCCAAAGCCGAGGCTGAAGGGCACGGTAAAACTGAAGATTCCAGCGCAGGGGCAAGAGCTGCTCGTGCAGGTCGCATCCAAACTTTCTCTGAAGCCTTGTCTGAAAAAAAGAATAATCGCTTGGTAGAAGAGAAGAAAAAAGCAGGAGAATGCCATAGCAAGAGCGAAATTCAGGGTGAGTCCAAGAAGCAGCTCGCTCTGTCCGGGCCCAGCAAAGGGCAGGCGAAGGAGCCGGCAGGAAAAGTCAAGCCAGAAGGAGAAGTGCGTGTTAAAACCTTGGAAGAAATAAAGCGTGAGAAAGCTCTGCGGATGCAGCAGAGTGAAGGAGATGTGCCAGCTCCCTCAGCACAACCCGGACCTGCCCCAGCAGAGCAGAAATCTTTATGGAGCACAAAACTAACAGGTAATAAGATGCTTTAATGCCTGCCCCAGTGAGGTGCTTCCCATATTGAGCAAGTTGTTTGCTCAGGATCTGCTTCATGGATAAATGCTGAATGGCTTGCACATTGTAGCCTTTCTCTCTCTCTCTCTCATGGGACACAAGGAAATAAATGCACAAAGGAAACAAGTACCCAGCTTTCTTTATTTCTGCTGTTGACAACACTTTTTTTTGTCTTTTTTTAAAGCACCTGAAAAAGAAGAAAAGAAGGCAGTGGAATTGAACCGGCCTTTTCCTAAACTTTCCTCTGGACCTGATGTACAGGTGAGTCCTCTGTGAAGACACACATACATTCGTACAATTTCTGATAATTCTGACAAGTTTTGTTACTCACCGTGTGCCACCCTCTTGAGTGTGTTCTTACCCTTCAGCAGCTGGTAGGAGCTGCAGTGCAGTCTAAATCCTATCACCAGCAGCATTTCCAGACAACTCTGTAATCCTCAAACTTGGAATCAGTCTGTTTATACCACAGCAACAAAGAAACCCTGTTAGCACCAGCTGAAATCTACACAGTTAACGTGGAGGGAATTCTTTTTGTTCTTACTGACTTGATCTGTCAGACATGAAGGATTTAATACAGAAGGCCAGAGTTCTGTGTTCAAGGAAATCAATCTGTCAGTGGATACTGTATAGGGGAACTTGTATGACTTTCTGCTGCTTAAAAAGAATGTGATAAATAGATGTACAGCAGAACACCCTAGCTGTTTAAAGAAGCTTGCTATAGTGGATATTGCAGATATGTGAGACTGCGTCCATAGTAAAGCATGGCTCTTGTTACAGGCAGAATTTTATGGAAAAAAAACAAACAAACAAACAAACAAAAAAAAAACAACAGTAACCTGAACGAGATTAATATGCTGTTCCACATCAAGACCATTTTGGAGGGATTGCTGATCAGATTTTCTTAACGAAATCTCCACGGATTTTTTTTTTTTTTTTGTCCTATTCATGCACTACTTTTCTTTCCTTCTAGCCCACTCAGCAGAGTGGAACTCGTAAATGTCCAGAGAAGAGCTTTGAAGAGAGACGGTGGGAGAAGTGGCAACAGAGAGAACAACAAGAGAAGCTTCGGCAGGAGGAAGCTGCTGTCAAATCTACTGCTGGCTTCTTTAATACTGAACCAGCAGGGAAAGTGGCAGCTCAATTTCAGGGCCAGGAAGCTAAAAGTAAGTGTTGAAGGTTAAGAGTTACTTAGGTTGTCTTCTGAAATACAGACAGAAGATGACAATTCTCATGCTGTAACTCTGGCTGGGTGCATTTTGCCACGCAGTGCTACGAAGTGAAGGGTGTACTTTCTTTTTCTTAGTTTGCTTCTTTTCCTGCCAGCCAGATGTTAGGTAAGGAACGGGAGACTAGAAAATGACACTACAAATGTGGACTTTGTAGAACAACTTAACTGTGGGACATCACTGCAAGGGAGAGGAAGCTGGTACAACAGTTGCATACACTCTTGTCCTACTATAACTGCTGCTTTTTCCTTTCCTAGTGGGAGCAGGACTTTAAATATAAAAGCTGTCTATATTTGTGAACCTAGCTTGCACTTAGGATTGCTATGTGTCTGAGGTTTCCCTTGTCCTGGATTATTATTTACTATAGCTCTTCGGTTTCTTTGTTCCTTTGTATGGATTGTTGGTAGACAGAGTTTACTATGTGGAAAAGATTCCTGAGAATCCAGGCAATGGCGGTGTAATTGTGCTGGCCAAATGCATTTAAGTGTGTAGAAGGACTGTGGAAATGATTAAGAGAACCTGGATTTTTCCTGAGGCAGAGCAAGACTGTATCAGTTCTCTCTTCCTTTTACTCTAGCCAACTTTATGACATCTGCGAAGCCTTCGCGTGGGAAAGTCACTTTCCCCAAGAAGAAGGCACTGAAACGTAAGGCACCTGGGAGTTACCCGTCTGCCATAGCAGCTGTGGAACTACAGACTGCCTTTGATGCTGACATGATGGGACCTCCAGCCAGAAAAGCAGCCATGGTAAGGCCAGGGGCTAATGCAGCGATGGATCCCTTGTTAAATTTCTACCCTCCTCTATTTGAAAAGGTGGAAAACTCAAACGTTCTGCAGGCCTTCTGTTTCCTTTGAAATCCAGTAGCTGTCTCCAGGATGCTTGTAGAACCCTTCTGTATTTATGAGATGAATGGCACTCTTTAACCGGTACTCTGATGCTGTGATTTCTCTGGTGTGGGGGATTTTGTCCATTAATGCCATGTTCTTAAAAGACACCAGATCATGAGTAACCTCCAGGTGAATGTGAACTTTCTTCAGGAGCACCTTGGTTTTGTATTTTGGCCACGGCTCCGCAATGCCAGAGGAGAAGCAGTGTGGAGGAAAAAGCTATTAAGGAATCTTTTACCCATGTGTCATAAATACTGTTTTGCTGCTTTCTAGGGTGTTTCAGACGTGCCGGAGCACGTCCCAGCCATCAGACTTGAAGAAAATCCCCAAAACAGGTGACAACCCCAACTTGTTCTTTTTCTTAATCAGTGTATATCCCCAGGGAAACATAAGTTCTGTCACATGTGGGAAAAAATGAGGGTTCTGAGATAATTGAAGCCAAAATCCATCAAAGGAATAAGTCACCTGAAACCACTTTCTAGCAGCTAGCAGGATTGCTTAATTAGGCTTTCTTGAAATGCTGCAAGTCAGCACAGCTTTCCGGTGACTTCTTGGGTTGTCTGAATACCTGAACGAGGATGAGGTGAAGTTCTACTTCCTCGTGAGGTGATAGATGATGAGTAGTGTCCTCTGCCTTTTGGTCCTCAAGAATGCCACCTCAACTCCAGGTGCCCTGGCTTCACAGATAAACCCCCAGACTGAAAAATGTACCTGGTAACACATCGGGCTCTAAATGTAGCCCTGGGTTGATTGATAACAATCCCTGTGTAAGATTGAAGCGTAGGAGGGCTTGCCTACAGTTTTAAGAGCCAGTTTGCAGGAAAGGGATTTCCCGTTAAGAAATGGCATATCCTGATTGTTCTTTCTTGCTCTCCCAAGACCTGAAGTGCATCTTGGAAGCCCGGAAAGATTTGAGGAGCAGATGGAGATGGATCTCGAGACCTCGACCTCAGCTTCTTCCCAGCCAGAAGAGGCACGGACACGCCGGCTGAGTTCCACAGGGAACGCGCCCTTATCTGCGGATGAAGATTTTGAGAAGCTACTTTGGGAAATCTCAGGAGGCAGACTGGAAGCCGAAATCGACTTAGACCCAGGGAAGGACGAGGATGACCTCCTCCTTGAACTCTCCGAGATGATTGACAGTTGAACTGCGTAGTCCTAGGGTATAATTAAAAAAAAAAATAAAAATTAAAACTGTTCTTCTTGTTGGATACCCCGAGGTGATCCTTTTTCTAACTGAGGCTTTGCAATGAGACTTAAAGCACAGTCCGAAGTGGTAGAAATTGGCAGGATCTGCGCTCAGTTGTCCTAAATTTCCCTGCTGGTCAGAGTTAAGGTCTTGTGCATGCATTCTGTAACTATAGGTGGTTACCTTCGATATCAAGAGGACAAAGCACTTCTTTTGGCACAGAAAGATCTCCATTGGCACGCCATGGTGGCTGCAAATCGATCTTCTGATGGAGCGATGCTCTGAAGGCTTAAATGTAAAGCTTCTTCCTTCCTCCGCCCTTGGCACAACTCGATCTTGGGCACATTGTGAAGCTTCGGTGTTCTGATTTCTCGGACAGTTGATAGCCAAATCCTGGAGTTACTATGTCAACTCTTGACTTTTACTCGTGTATGCCATTGTTTTGACTGTACCCGTGTCAGATGATGAAGCTGTAGGGGTGGGAGGGAGCAGAATCGTTATTCCAGTGTGTTGTGGACCAAACTTGCTGCCAGGAATGGGGGTGGGGGTCAGCCCACCCAGCCTTCCTTTCAATTATCAGGGAGGATCAAATGGTGAAAAGCAGCAGCTCTGCCATGCGGCTCCGCTACCCCCACTCCCTTCTCTTGTGCTATACCAAAGTTCCCCCAGGCTTTGGTTGGTGCTTTTTGCTGGTGTGAGGACTCCGGGGCAAGCAGTCGGGACTCTGCCGCTGTCACGGGGTCGATGAAGGGTTGTTTAAGTGCCTCTTGGTTTTAAAACTTGCTCCCCTGAGCTGCTGGCTCTGCTGCCTGCTACAGCAAATGTTCGGGTGCCGTCAGCATCGCGCTTGGGCGTGGGCACTGACCCTGCGGAGGACAGAGCTGAGATTCGGGTGTATTGTGTACCCTGCCACCAGCCATCGTTTTTTTTCCCCTAGCAGATCAATTTTGAATTATTTTCCGAACTTTTCGCAGCACGGTAGGCTCTTCCCGCTATGATTTGTGAAGCTGTGGGGGCCCTCAGGCATTTGCTGCTGGCAGAGGAAAAGCGCTTGTCGAATTTGTTGTAAATACTTAATGTTTGGACAAAACCACGCGTCTGTGTGTGTGTGTGTGTGTGTGTGTGTGCTGTGACACCCCGGCCCCACCAGGGAAAACCTCCGCCAACGAAACTGCTGCTGGAGCTCACGCAGGCCTTCATCTTGCCGAAGGACTTCACGGGGACTTCTGCCAGCTCAGAAATGGGGGAGAAAAAGCAAAATCAGGAGGAGGAGAGCTCAGAGACTGCGCCCACCTGCCCTCGCTTTCCCTTCACCCCAAGAAGCCCTGTTCTACCATCAGCCTTCGCCTCTTCTGCCTGCGGTGCTGGGAGCGGGAGCGGCGAGGCGGCAGCAGCCATGGCGTACCGCGGGCAGGGCCAGAAGGTGCAGAAGGTGATGGTGCAGCCCATTGTATCCTTCCTGTGGCTGGGGGGTGCCATGGAGGTGGGTGGGGGGCGGCTCGGACCTCAGGGGGCTTGGATCTGGGGCCCTGGGGGCTCGACCCGGGCCTTGAGGCCTTGTTGCGGGGCCCTGAGGCCTCGCTGTGGGGTTTGGGGCCTTGTCCCGAGCCCGGAACTGTCGTCCCCGTGCTGAGCCCTTAACGCAGCGCCCCAGAACCTCATCTTCTGCTACCTTGCTCAAAATACCTTCTATTCCTACATCCAGATCGTTTATAAAAATATTGAAGAGTACCGGCCCTAAAATGGAGCCTTGAGGGACCCCACTGGTGACCGCCCGCCAGCCTGATTCAGCCCCATTTACCATAACCCTTTGGGCCCTGCGCGTTAGCCAATTGCTCACCCATCGTATGATGTTTTTATTTAGCTGTATTGTGGAAACGTCAGATTGCTCATTGAAACTGCCCCTGAGAGTTGCTCCTCGGAGCGTTTGGGAGCTGTCGTGGCTGTGGCTAGCAGGTATTTCTGAACACATGAGAGAACAAAAGTGCTCAGTGTTTGTGGCCCGACTTACTCTCCTCCTTCGTTCTGCAGAGGTCGAGGATCCAGGTGTGGCTCTATGAGCAGGTGAACATGCGGATAGAAGGCTGCATCATCGTGAGTATCCGCACGTCCCCATGTTACATCTTTCATTTTCCCTCATTCACAATCGTGTTTTTTGGTCAAGAAAAGTTATCACAAGGAAAAAAAGATTTGTACTTCTCTGCCCTTCCCCTCGCCCTGCCCTTCCCTCCCGCTCCTGAGCCCTTCGTCAGGCCTTGCTGGGCCCTCTGTCCGGCTGTCTGTCCATCCATCCGACCCTCTGGCCATCTGTCCCACCACCCTGCCCCGTCCCTGCCCTCTCCCTAAGGAAGCAATGAGTCCCCGGTCTGCCTTCATGGGGGGGGGGAGAGGGGAGGTTCTGCTGAGAAAAAAATGAAAGATTTCCCCCTTAACGGGCGCCTTGCTAGTTCTTTTGAGTTCCAACCTTCTGCCTTCCTTCCGTAGCAGTGCCTCTAAGGGGTGCGCTGTAAGGCAGCCCTCATCTGGCGCGTTGCTCCTCCGTTCCCCCAAGGAACTGCCTTCAGGATCTGACTAACTCTGGATGCACCCGGTTGTCGCCTTAATTTCTCCTTTAGCTTGCTGAAAACAAGCCGGTTGGGTGACCTTTTGCGTTTCTCGCTTAAAATTTGGATCTCGCTTAAAATTTGGAGGTCTGTGTTTCCTTACGCTGATGTCCACGCTGAAGGTGCAGAAGGGTTCCGTGCTGTTGCTTGGGTCAGCCTTGTTGCCAGGTTTGGAATGTTTAGCCTACCGGTGCTTCGGTGCTGTTGGGCTGCACTCAGAGTGTGAGCTCTGGGCGTTATTTCTCAAATACTGCGTTATTTGAGCGTACAGACCCGAGATATTCTGCGGAGAGGTGATTTAAGGCACGTCAGAACCACCGCTGCGGCATGTGCCAGCGTTGGACGCCCGTTCGAGTGATCGGGCGGAGCAGGTGAATTGAATTTGGTGCTGGGTGGCGAGGTGGTGTTGGGGGAAGAGCTAGGCTAAGGAGATCTTCCTCTTGCTCTGCCCCTTCCCATCTCAAATGGCCGCTTCCTGGGGAGATGGGTTCGTTGGGAGGTTAACTACAACGTTACAGCGAGGATGAGGAATCAACTTTAGTCCCGTAGGTATTTGCTGCCAGGCCGCAGCGTTGATTTCAGAAATTGTATTTAAAAAAGGGAAAAGAAAGGAAAGATGAATTCTTTAACATACTCTCTTTTCTCGGAGAGTAGATGGAGGAGCTTCAGCAGTGCCCTTCCTCCGGAAACAACTCCCAGTGTCTGCTCAGACACTGAGGAGGAAAATGGAGGAGAGCCACCCGATAGAAATAAAGGAAAGAAGGGGTCATGGATTAAGGGAAAAGCACTACTTAAAAAATTGGTGCTCTCTAAAAACGGGTTAAGGGTTTGGGACCTGCAGGTGCTGCCTACACCTGTGTGCGTTGCAGTCGTGCCTGTTGCCACTGAGCAAAACGGGGAGAGCTGCTTTGTCGAACGCGGCGTGTTCAAGCACGTGCCACTGCCTGGAAGAAAAGCACGGACTTCCCTCGTGTGGGCCTTCTTCCCTAGCGATCTGTGGTTTACCTGATGGTTTCCCATAAGCTGAGAATGTTTAAAAGAAAAAAAAAAAAAATCAAAAACCAACACCAACGTTGAGAGTGGTGAAGCAGATCCTCACGTGGGGACTCAGAATCAGCGGTGACATCACCATGCGAAGCATTGTGTGCGCTTCGGGTTGGGGCTGCTGCGAGCCTCGCAGCGGGGAGGGAGAGCGGATCCGGGGTGCCTCTGTGTCAGCCCTCTGCCCTGGTGGCTTTGTGAGCACTGAGAGTTTGACTCCTGTGTTCCCAGCTTTCGCTTCTGCACCTGCAGTGTGGCAGAGCCAGCGAGCTGCTTGCTCAGCTGGAGGAGGAAGAGGAGTGACCTCAACATTGCCGAGGTAAAGCACAATTATTGAAAAGATTTGCAAAGATGTGGGTTGTACCAGCGCGGCTGCTGCAGCTGCAGCAGATCCTGGAGCATTGGAGAAGATAGAGAGGGTTTTCTTCATGAAAATAATGCTGTTAAAAGTGTTTTCATGCCAGAAATTAGGATAAACGCCTCTGTTGTTTGACATCCTCTATTGAGCTGGCACATTGGCATTACAGCGTACCTGGCACGCTGTTTGTATTAAAAAAAAAAAAGGTATTTTATTCAGGGCAGGCCAGAAACCTGCCTTGGCACTTGCACATCGCAGCAATGCTTACAGACCCTGCATCCTGGCTGCCAGGCCAGGATCTAAATCCGATGGTGCTGTTGGTAAACTGAAGCTCAGGAAGCGCTTCTGGGTTTTTTTGTCCTTCCATGTGAATTTTTACCCTGTGAAGATGGTGTATTAAGCTATTTTCGTAACAACAAATAGGTTTAAAAGCAGTTTCAGTTTAACATCTACACACTTGGGTGTTATTAACAGAGCTTTGTATACTGAGCTGGTGCTTGGTAGGAGAAAAAACATCAATCTTACCTGGGAAACCTGGACCCCCTCAGCTACATACTGCTATGAGGAAACTCAAATGTAAGAACACACTTAAATAACACCTCACCAGAGCTGTTGTGCTCCTGACCACCAAAGGCACCTTTTTCCAACACCGTCGTACTGGAAGTTGATGCAGCTGGTTCCATCCGTAACGTGTGACTGTACAGTGCTGTAAAAGAACTATTTTTTCACAGCTTTGGAGAAAGTGAAGCAGAGAAAACCACGCATAACCACTGATACCTGGACCCCAAACTGCCACAGACTGACGGTGATGCCCACTGGATATCTCCTGATACCCTGCTGCCTTCTGACTGCTCCAGCAGAAGTCCTGTTTTAATTAGCCAGCAGGTCCCTCTGAGGGAGGGACTTTGCTAAAACTCCTGCCGTAGGAAGTATCCTACGGGAGCCAAGTTGCTAAACTGATATGTGGTTTTCCCTTAACCCCCTCACCCCTGACTTTCCAGCTCCTGACAGCACTGCCAACGTGTGCAGTGTCACCGTGTGCCAACTAGGTGCCAGCTGCCATGGTTTATATATTGTAAAATTAGTGATTTGGGACTTGTGAGCACTGAGGAGAGGCTAGCAATTGCTTAAGAGCTTTCCTTGTGTCGCTCTGGGGCAGGGAGATGGGTGAAACATCTTAGGCTTGAAAGTGATTCCCTGCAGAGTGACGTGCTCAGATCTGCACAACAGATCTGTCGTTTTGGTCACCTTATTAGATCCCTGCTTGAGAGGTTGCTTGCAAGAATCAATTCCTCTTCACCTTGATGTGTCAAGCTAAAGACAAATCTGTGCCGAAGCACTGTTTGATCAGACGAGTGCCTCAGTTCAGGATTGTTCTTTGACAGCTACAGAAACAGCAGGACGATCAGCGCCTTCAGGAACAGATGAATTTGATCTTGAGGCTGTCGTAAAACAGGTCCCTGAAGTCTGAAGACTCTTCAAATAGTTTGGGCCAGCAAGGAGCAGCTGTACGTGGCGGCTGCGGTAACTCGGTGCTCCGAGTCTCAGAGAGCGTGTTGACAGGTGACCCCCAGCTGGCTGCTGGAGGAAGCTGAGGCAGCATTCATCTCTAACCTTTGCCTTCTTGGCTGGCATCTTTGCACTCCTGCTGTCAGTGGGTGTTGAGTGTCCTTCCCGGCAGCCTCAGAACGTGCCCTCAGATGTAGGCAGCGTTTAGCAGCTAGAATTCCCTCAAATAGAAAGAGTACAAATGATGCGTTTTCTGCTTTTGCTTTGGAACTCTTAGCTTGAGGTTTTCCTGCAGGCCTTGAGGTTTCTTGCAGCAGCAGGGATGAGTTGTGTTAGCAAGAGGCTGTTCTGTGCTTCGACTGTGGGAAGATGAATGGTTACGTGTGCACCGTTAAATATAACTTGACACCTAGCACACCGCACTTGCAGCCTGTGGGGTGCTTTAACAAGCAGGTAAATCAGCAGAGGCTGTTTTGCAGCCGGGGTGATGCTGGGTGATTAAAAAGCAGGGGCAGAACAAGGAGTTTCTAGTGTTTGTTCTTGCTTGTCATCCGACTCTCCACTTCCACTGTTCTTTAAAAAAAAACAAAAACAAACAAATAAACAAATAAAAAAAAAACCAACAAGCAAGGGGTAAGCATCTTAATATCTTTATTATAAATGGAAGGCACAAAAGAGGCCAGCAACAGAGACTGTCCAAGAGAAATGCTTTGTGCTTTATAAACAAACAAGGAAGTACCCTTAGGTGGGTGTGATAATCCTCCTCTAATGCGTTTTTGGGGTGCAAAAATAGATTTGTTCCTTTCTTGCTCTTCTCTGCAGGACAAAGGCAGAATAGGCACTGCAAAGTTAGACCAGGGAGGTCAGTTTGTTCCGTACTGAGAAAGACAAGTCTGTAAAACAAACTAGACAGACTTTCTTTGTACTATTTATCTTCCGTCAGCAAAGGCAAACCTTATGACACTTGTTGGTGTGTGTATATATATTTATCCAGTGCTCTCACAACAAAATTTTGATTTGAAGAGGGCACACAGATCTGATTTTTTTATTCTTTTCCAGTAAATAGTATAATAAGCACTGGTATATTTGTATAAAATCAGAGAAATACAAAACAAAAGACTAAATATTAAGTGGTATGCATGACATTAAAAAAAAATGGTGGTTTCAAAGCAATATGTACCCTGGTGTGTTTACCATATACTAGAGTCCAGCTTAAAGTGCACGTGATGTGTATTGCATTTTGATATTAATCTCTATGTACAATGTTTTGCATGTAAATTATATGGTTCTTGGGAGAAAAAAAAAAAAAAAAGAAAAAGAAAACCCCCAGAAACCATAGATCCACCCAAAAACCACCGTAAACCTACCTGATGTTCTCCAAATTCCACAATTTACCCTTTTCCATCACGATGACCACGGAAAACCCAACGAAACCCAATGGAGACCCCAAAACACGTCAAAAACACCCCTAAGAAAAACGACATCACCCCCAAAACTGGAAGAAAATCCCCAAAAAGCACGGATCCAATCCGAAAACCAACCTAAACTTACGTGATGTTCTCCAAATCCCAAAGTCCACTCCCAACCACCATAAAATCCATTAGGATCTCAACGAAACACAACGGAAACCCCAAAACACGTCAAAAACACCCCAAAAGTAAACTGGATCAGAAGAAAAAACGTGATTTAACCCCCCAAAACCCTTAAACCTACCTGATGTTCTCCTAAATGTACAATCCACTCCCAACCACCAGAAAATCCAATGGAAACCCAACAAAACCAAACGGAGACCCCAAAACACGTCAATAACAGCACAAAAATAAACAGGATCACACCAAAAAGGAAAGAAAACCACAAAACCCATAGATCCACCCCAAAAGGCCCCCTAAGCTACCTGATGTTCTCCAAAACCCACAGTTTACCGTTTTTCAACATGATGACCAACAAGAACCACACTAAAACCCAACGGAGACGCCAAAACACGTCAAAAACACACCAAACAAGAACGGGATCACCACCAAAAATGAAAGAAAACCCCCAAAACCATAGATCAACCCCAAAACCACTCTAAACCTACCTGATCTTCTGCAAAACCCACAATTTAAACTTTTCCACCATGATGACCATGGAAAACCCAACGAAACCCAACAGAGACCCCAAAACACGTCAAAAACACCCCAAACAAGAACAGAATCACAAGCAAAAATGAAAGAAAACCCCCAAAACCATAGATCCACCTCAAAACCACACTAAACCTACCTGATGTTCTCCAAAACCCACAATTTACCCTTTTCCACCATGATGACCACGGAAAACCCAACGAAACCCAACGGAGACCACAAAACAAGTCAAAAACACCCCAAAAAAGAACGGGATCAGAAGAAAAAACACCAAAAACTATGAATTTCCCCCCAAAACCACACTAAACTCACATGATCTTCTCCAAAACCCACAATCCGCTCCCATTTACCTTAACGTCAAACAAGAACCCAATGAAACCCAACAAAGACCGCAAAACACGTCAAAAACACCCCAAAAAAGAAAAGGATCACCCCAAAAAAACAGAAGAAAACCCCAAATACCAAAAATCCACCCCCAAAGTCCCCCCAAACCTACCTGATGTTCTCCAAAACCCGCAACTTACCCTTTTCCAACATGATGACCATGGAAAACCAAAAGAAACCCAACGGAGACCCCAAAACACGTCAAAACCACCGCAAACACGAATGGGATCACCCAAAAACTGAAAGAAAACCCCTCAAAACCATAGATCCACCTCAAAACCACCCTAAACCTACCTGATGTTCTCCAAAACCCACAATTTACCCTTTTCCACCATGATGACCACGGAAAACCCAACAAAACCCAACGGAGACCCCAAAACACGTCTAAAACACCCGAAAAAAGAACGGGATCAGAAGAAAAAACACCAAAAACTATGAATTTCCCCCCCAAACCGCCGTAAACTAACCTGATCTTCTCCAAAACCCACAATCCACTCCCATTTACCTTGACGACCAACGAGAACCTAACGAAACCCAACAGAGACCGCAAAACACGCCAAAAACACCCAAAAAAGAACAGAATTAACCCAAAAATAGAACAAAATGCCAAATACCACATATCCTCCCGAAAAGCACCCTAAACCTACCTGATGTTCTCCAAAACCCACAACTTACTCTTTTCCACTAGGATGACCACGGAAAACCAAACGAAACCCAAAGGAGACCACAAAACACGTTTAAAACACCCAAACAAGAACGGGATCAACAACAAAACTGGAAGAAAATCCCGCAAAACCATAGATCCACCCCAAAACCACCCTAAACCTACCTGATCTTCTCCAAAACCCACAATTTACACTTTTCCACCATGATGACCATGGAAAACCCAACGAAACCCAACGGAGACCCCAAAAAACGACAAAAACTCCCCAAACAAGAACGGGATCACCCCCAAAACTGGAAGAAAATCCCCAAAAAGCACGGATCCAACCCCCAAACCACCCTAAACTCACCTGATCTTCTCCAAAACCCACCATCCACTCCCATTTAACTTAACGATCAACGAGAACCCAACGAAACGCAACAAAGACCCCAAAACACGTCAAAAACACCCTAAAAAAGAACAGGATCATCCCAAAAAACAGAATAAAGGCCCAAATTACATAGATCCACCCCAAAACCACCCTAAACCTACCTGATCTTCTCCAAAACCCACAATTGACACTTTTCCAACATGATGACCAAGGAAAACCCAACGAAACACAACAAAGCCCCCAAAACACGTCAAAAACACCCCAGAAAGGAACAGGATCACCCCCAAAAACGAAAGAAAACCCCCAAAACCATAGATCCACCCCAAAACCACCCTAAACCTACCTGATCTTCTCCAAAACCCACAATTTACCCTTTTCCACCACGATGAACACGGAAAACCCAACAAAACCCAACGGAGATCGCAAAATATGTTAAAAACACCCCAAAGAAGAACAGGATCAACCCAAAAAACAGAATAAAGGCCCAAATTCCATAGATCCACCCCAAAACCACCCTAAAGCACCCTGATGTTCTCCAAAACCCACAATTGACCCTTTTCCAACATGATGACCATGGAAAACCCAACAAAACCCAACAGAGCCCCCAAAACATGTCAAAAACACCACAAACAAGAACCGGATCACCCCCAAAAACGAAAGAAAACCCCCAAAGCCATAGATCCACCCCAAAACCACCCTAAACCTACCAGATCTTCTCGAAAACCCACAATTTACACTTTTCCACCATGATGACCATGGAAAACCCAACGAAACCCAACGGAGACCCCAAAAAACGACAAAAACACCCCAAACAAGAACGGGATGACCCCCAAAACTGGAAGAAAATCCCCAAAAAGCACGGATCCAACCCCCAAACCACACTAAACTCACCTGATCTTCTGCAAAACCCACTATCCACTCCCATTTAAATTAACGACCAACGAGAACACAACGAAACCCAACGGAGACCCCAAAACACGTCAAAAACAACGCAAACAAGACCAGGATCATCCCAAAAAACAGAATAAAGGCCCAAATTACATAGATCCACCCCAAAACCACCCCAAACCTACCTGATCTTCTCCAAAACCCACAATTGACACTTTTCCAACATGATGGCCAAGGAAAACCCAACGAAACACAACAGAGACCCCAAAACACGTCAAAAACACCCCAGAAAGGAACAGGATCACCCCCAAAAACGAAAGAAAACCCCCAAAACCATAGATCCACCCCAAAACCACCCTAAACCTACCTGATATTCTCCAAAACACACAATTTACCCTTTTCCACCATGATGACCACGGAAAACCAAACGAAACCTAACGGAGACCCCAAAACACGTCAAAACCACTGCAAACACGAATGGGATCACCCAAAAACTGGAAGAAAACCCCTCAAAACCATAGATCCACCTCAAAACCACCCTAAACCTACCTGATGTTCTCCAAAACCCACAATTTACACTTTTCCACCATGATGACCAGGGAAAACCCAACGAAACCCAACGGAGACCCCAAAACACGTCTAAAACACCCCAAAAAAGAACGGGATCAGAAGAAAAAACACCAAAAACTATGAATTTCCCCCCCAAACCGCCGTAAACTAACCTCATCTTCTCCAAAACCCACAATCCACTCCCATTTACCTTGAAGACAAACTAGAACATAACGAAACGCAACAGAGACCACAAAACACGTCAAAAACACCCAAACAAGAACGGGATCAACAACAAAACTGGAAGAAAATCCCGCAAAACCATAGATCCACCCCAAAACCACCCTAAACCTACCTGACCTTCTCCAAAACCCACAATTTACACTTTTCCACCATGATGACCATGGAAAACCCAATGAAACCCAACGGAGACCCCAAAAAACGACAAAAACTCCCCAAACAAGAACGGGATCACCCCCAAAACTGGAAGAAAATCCCCAAAAAGCACGGATCCAACCCCCAAACCACCCTAAACTCACCTGATCTTCTGCAAAACCCACCATCCACTCCATTTAACTTAACGACCAACGAGAACCCAACGAAACCCTACGGAGACCCCAAAACACGTCAAAAACACCCCAAAAAGTAACCGGATCACACCCAAAAACGAAAGAAAAATCCCTAAACCATAGGTCCACCCCAAAACCACCCTAAACCTACCTGATGTTCTCCAAAACCCACAATTTACAATTTTCCACCATGAAGACCACGGAAAACTTAAAATAAACAACGGAGATCCCAAAACACATCAAAAACACCCCAAAAAAGAACGGGATCACAACCAAAAACGAACGAAAGTCCCCAAAAAGCACGGATCCAACCCCCAAACCACCCTAAACTTACCTGATCTTCTGCAAAACCCACCATCCACTCCCATTTAACTTAACGACAATCGAGAACCCAGCGAAACCCAACGGAGACCCCAAAACACGTCAAAAACACCGCAAACAAGAACAGGATCACCCGAAAAAACAGAATAAAGGCCCGAATTCCATAGATCCACCCCAAAACCACCCCAAACCTACCTGATCTTCTCCAAAACCCACAATTGACACTTTTCCAACATGATGACCAAGGAAAACCCAAAGAAACACAACAGAGACCCCAAAACACGTCAAAAACACTGCAAACAAGAACAGGATCACACCCCAAAACGAAAGAAAACCCCCAAAACCATAGATCCACCCTAAAACCACCCTAAACCTACCTGATCTTCTCCAAAACCCACAATTTACACTTTTCCACCATGATGAACACGGAAAACCCAACAAAACCCAACGGAGATCCCAAAATATGTCAAAAACACCCCAAACAAGAACGGGATCACCCCCAAAACTAGAAGAAAATCTCCAAAAAGCACGGATCCAACCCCCAAACCACTCTAAACTCACCTGATCTTCTCCAAAACCCACAATCCAAACCCATTTAAATTAACGACCAACGAGAAGCCAACGAAACCCAACGGAGACCCCAAAACACGTCAAAAACACCCCAAACAAGAACGGGATCACCCCCAAAACTGGAAGAAAACCCCTCAAAACCATAGATCCACCTCAAAACCACCCTAAACCTACCTGATGTTCTCCAAAACCCAGAATTGACACTTTTCCACCATGATGACCACGGAAAACCCAACGAAACCCAACGGAGACCCCAAAACATGTCTAAAACACCCCAAAAAAGAACGGGATCAGAAGAAAAAACACCAAAAACTATGCATTGCCCCCCAAAACCACACTGAACTCACCTGATCTTCTCCAAAACCCGCAATCCGCTCCCATTTACCTTAACGTCAAACGAGAACCCAATGAAACCCAACAAAGACCGCAAAACACGTCAAAAACACCCCAAAAAAGAAAGGGATCACCCCAAAAAAAAGAGAAGAAAACCCCAAATACCAAGAATCCACCCCCAAAGTCCCCCCAAACCTACCTGATGTTCTCCAAAACCCGCAACTTACACTTTTCCACCATGATGACCACGGAAAACCAAACGAAACACAACGGAGACCCCAAAACACGTCAAAACCACCGCAAACACAAATGGGATCACCCAAAAACTGGAAGAAAACCCCTCAAAACCATAGATCCACCTCAAAACCACCCTAATCCTACCTGATGTTCTCCAAAACCCACAATTTACCCTTTTCCACCATGATGACCACGGAAAACCCAACGAAACGCAACCGAGACAGCAAAACACGTCTAAAACACCCCAAAAAAGAACGGGATCAGAAGAAAAAACACCAAAAACTATGAATTTCCCCCCAAAACCACACTAAACTCACCTGATCTTCTCCAAAACCCACAATCCACACCCATTTAAATTAACGACCAACGAGAAGCCAAGGAAACCCAACGGAGACCCCAAAACACGTCAAAAACACCGCAAACAAGAACAGGATCACCCCCAAAAACGAAAGAAAACCCCCAAAGCCATAGATCCACCCCAAAACCACCCTAAACCTACCTGATCTTCTCGAAAACCCACAATTTACACTTTTCCACCACGATGACCATGGAAAACCAAACAAAACCCAACGGAGACCCCAAAACACGTCAAAAACACCCCAAACAAAAACGGGATCACCCCCAAAACTGGAAGAAAACCCCTCAAAACCATAGATCCACCTCAAAACCACCCTAAACCTACCTGATGTTCTCTAAAACCCACAATTTACCCTTTTCCACCATGATGACCACGGAAAACCCAACGAAACCCAACGGAGACCCCAAAACACGTCTAAAACACCCCAAAAAAGAACGGGATCAGAAGAAAAAACACCAAAAACTATGAATTTCCCCCCCAAACCGCCGTAAACTAACCTGATCTTCTCCAAAACCCACAATCCACTCCCATTTACCTTGACGACCAACGAGAACCTAATGAAACCCAACAGAGACCGCAAAACACGCCAAAAACACCCAAAAAAGAACAGAATTAACCCAAAAAATAGAACAAAATGCCAAATACCACATATCCTCCCGAAAAGCACCCTAAACCTACCTGATGTTCTCCAAAACCCACAACTTACTCTTTTCCACTAGGATGACCACGGAAAACCAAACGAAACCCAAAGGAGACCACAAAACACGTCAAAAACACCCAAACAAGAACGGGATCAACAACAAAACTGGAAGAAAATCCCGCAAAACCATAGATCCACCCCAAAACCACCCTAAACCTACCTGATCTTCTCCAAAACCCACAATTTACACTTTTCCACCATGATGACCATGGAAAACCCAACGAAACCCAACGGAGACCCCAAAACACGTCCAAAACACCCCAAAAAAGAACGGGATCACCCCCAAAACTGGAAGAAAATCCCCAAAAAGCACGGATCCAACCCCCAAACCACCCTAAACTCACCTGATCTTCTGCAAAACCCACCATCCACTCCATTTAACTTAACGACCAACGAGAACCCAACGAAACCCAACGGAGACCCCAAAACACGTCAAAAACACCCCAAACAAGAACCGGATCACACCCAAAAATGAAAGAAAAATCCCTAAACCATAGGTCCACCCCAAAACCACCCTAAACCTACCTGATGTTCTCCAAAACCCACAATTTACAATTTTCCACCATGATGACCACGGAAAACTTAAAAAAAACCAACGGAGATCCCAAAACACGTCAAAAACACCCCAAAAAAGAACGGGATCACAACCAAAAACGAACGAAAGTCCCCAAAAAGCACGGATCCAACCCCCAAACCACCCTAAACTTACCTGATCTTCTGCAAAACCCACCATCCACTCCCATTTAACTTAACGACAATCGAGAACCCAGCGAAACCCAACGGAGACCCCAAAACACATCAAAAACACCACAAACAAGAACAGGATCACCCGAAAAAAGAGAATAAAGGCCCGAATTCCATAGATCCACCCCAAAACCACCCTAAACCTACCTGAACTTCTCCAAAACCAACAATTCACACTTTTTCAACATGTTGACCACGCAAAACCCAACAAAACCCAACGGAGACCCCAAAACACGTCTAAAACACCCCAAACAAAAACGGGATCACCCCCAAAACTGGAAGAAAACCCCTCAAAACAATAGATCCACCCCAAAACCACCCCAATCCTACCTGATCTTCTCCAAAACCCACAATTGACACTTTTCCAACATGATGACCAAGGAAAACCCAACGAAACACAACAGAGACCCCAAAACACGTCAAAAACACCCCAGAAAGGAACAGGATCAGAAGAAAAAACACCAAAAACTATGAATTTCCCCCCCAAAACACACTAAACTCACCTGATCTTCTCCAAAACACACAATCCACACCCATTTAAATTAACGACCAACGAGAACACAACGAAACCCAACGGAGACCCCAAAACACGTCAAAAACACCCCAAACAAGAACGGGATCACCCCCAAAACTGGAAGAAAACCCCTCAAAACTATAGATGCACCTCAAAACCACCCTAAACCTACCTGATGTTCTCCAAAACCCACAATTTACCCTTTTCCACAATGATGACGAGGGAAAACCCAACGAAACCCAACGGAGACCCCAAGACATGTCAAAATCACCGCAAACACGAACGGGATCACCCATAACTGGAAGAAAATCCCCCAAAACCATAGATCCACCCCAAAACCACCCTAAACCTACCTGATCTTCTGCAAAACCCACAATTTACCCTTTTCTACCATGATGACCATGGAAAACCCAACAAAACCCAACGGAGACCCCAAAACACGTCAAAAACACCGCAAAGAAGAACAGGATCCACCCGAAAAACATAATAAAGGCCCAAATTCCATAGATCCACCCCCAAAACACCCTAAAGCACCCTGATCTTCTCCAAAACCCACAATTAACCCTTTTCCAACATGATGACCATGGAAAACCCAACGAAACCCAACAGAGCCCCCAAAACACGTCAAAAACACCCCAGAAAGGAACAGGATCACCCCCAAAAACGAAAGAAAACCCCCAACACCATAGATCCACCCTAAAACCACCCTAAACCTACCTGATCTTCTCGAAAACCCACAATTTACACTTTTCCACCATGATGACCATGGAAAACCAAACGAAACCCAACGGAGACCCCAAAACACGTCAAAAGCACCCCAAACAAGAACGGGATGACCCCCAAAACTGGAAGAAAATCCCCAAAAAGCACGGATCCAACCCCCAAACAACTCTAAACTCACCTGATCTTCTCCAAAACCCTCAATCCACACCCATTTAAATTAACGACCAACGAGAAGCCAAGGAAACCCAACGGAGACCCCAAAACACGTCTAAAACACCCCAAAAAAGAACGGGATCAGAAGAAAAAACACCAAAAACTATGCATTGCCCCCCAAAACCACACTGAACTCACATGATCTTCTCCAAAACCCACAATCCGCTCCCATTTACCTTAACGTCAAACGAGAACCCAATGAAACCCAACAAAGACAGCAAAACACGTCAAAAACACCCCAAAAAAGAAAGGGATCACCCTAAAAAAAAGAGAAGAAAACCCCAAATACCAAGAATCCACCCCCAAAGTCCCCACAAACCTACCTGATGTTCTCCAAAACCCGCAAGTTACCCTTTTCCACCATGATGACCACGGAAAACCAAACGAAACCCAACAGAGACCCCAAAACACGTCAAAACCACTGCAAACACAAATGGGATCACCCAAAAACTGAAAGAAAACCCCTCAAAACCATAGATCCACCTCAAAACCACCCTAAACCTACCTGATGTTCTCCAAAACCCACAATTTACCCTTTTCCACCATGATGACCAGGGAAAACCCAACGAAACCCAACGGAGACCCCAAAACACGTCTAAAACACCCCAAAAAAGAACGGGATCAGAAGAAAAAACACCAAAAACTATGAATTTCCCCCCCAAACCGCCGTAAACTAACCTCATCTTCTCCAAAACCCACAATCCACTCCCATTTACCTTGAAGACAAACTAGAACATAACGAAACGCAACAGAGACCACAAAACACGTCAAAAACACCCAAACAAGAACGGGATCAACAACAAAACTGGAAGAAAATCCCGCAAAACCATAGATCCACCCCAAAACCACCCTAAACCTACCTGACCTTCTCCAAAACCCACAATTTACACTTTTCCACCATGATGACCATGGAAAACTCAACGAAACCCAACGGAGACCCCAAAAAACGACAAAAACTCCCCAAACAAGAACGGGATCACCCCCAAAACTGGAAGAAAATCCCCAAAAAGCACGGATCCAACCCCCAAACCACCCTAAACTCACCTGATCTTCTGCAAAACCCACCATCCACTCCATTTAACTTAACGACCAACGAGAACCCAACGAAACCCAACGGAGACCCCAAAACACGTCAAAAACACCCCAAAGAAGAACCGGATCACACCCAAAAATGAAAGAAAAATCCCTAAACCATAGGTCCACCCCAAAACCACCCTAAACCTACCTCATGTTCTCCAAAACCCACAATTTACAATTTTCCACCATGATGACCACGGAAAACTTAAAATAAACAACGGAGACCCCAAAACACGTCAAAAACACCGCAAACAAGAACAGGATCACCCGAAAAAACAGAATAAAGGCCCGAATTCCATAGATCCACCCCAAAACCACCCTAAACCTACCTGAACTTCTCCAAAACCAACAATTCACACTTTTTCAACATGTTGACCACGCAAAACCCAACAAAACCCAAAGGAGATCCCAAAACACGTCAAAAACACCCCAAACAAAAACGGGATCACCCCCAAAACTGGAAGAAAACCCCTCAAAACTATAGATCCACCCCAAAACCACCCCAAACCTACCTGATCTTCTCCAAAACCCACAATTGACACTTTTCCAACATGATGACCAAGGAAAACCCAAAGAAACACAACAGAGACCCCAAAACACGTCAAAAACACCGCAAACAAGAACAGGATCACCCCCAAAAACGAAAGAAAACCCCTAAAACCATAGATCCACCCCAAAACCACCCTAAACCTACCTGATGTTCTCCAAAACCCACAATTTACCATTTTCCACCACGATGAACACGGAAAACCCAACAAAACCCAAAGGAGACCCCAAAACACGTCAAAAACACCCCAAACAAGAACGGGATCACCCCCAAAACTGGAAGAAAACCCCTCAAAACCATAGATCCAGTTCAAAACCACCCTAAACCTACCTGATGTTCTCCAAAACTCACAATTTCCCCTTTTCTACCATGATGACCACGGAAAACCCAACGAAACCCAAAGGAGACGACAAAACACGTCTAAAACACCCCAAAAAAGAACGGGATCAGAAGAAAAAACACCAAAAACTATGAATTTCCCCCCCAAACCACACTAAACTCACCGGATCTTCTCCAAAACCCACAATCCACACCCATTTAAATTAACTACAAATGAGAAGCCAACGAAACCCAACGGAGACCCCAAAACACATCAAAAACACCCCAAACAAGAACGGGATCACCCCCAAAACTGGAAGAAAACCCCTCAAAACTATAGATGCACCTCAAAACCACCCTAAACCTACCTGATGTTCTCCAAAACCCACAATTTACCCTTTTCCACCATGATGACCAGGGAAAACCCAACGAAACCAAACGGAGACACAAAGACATGTCAAAATCACCGCAAACACGAATGGTATCACCATAACTGGAAGAAAATCCCCCAAAACGATAGATCCACCCCAAAACCACCCTAAACCTACCTGATCTTCTTCAAAACCCACAATTTACCCTTTTCCACCATGATGACCATGGAAAACCAAACGAAACCCAACGGAGACCCCAAAACACGTCAAAAACACCCCAAACAAAAACGGGATCACCCCCAAAACTGGAAGAAAATCCCCCAAAAGCACGGATCCAACCCCCAAACAACTCTAAACTCACCTGATCTTCTCCAAAACCCACAATCCACACCCATTTAAATTAACGACCAACGAGAAGCCAACGAAACCCAACGGAGACCCCAAAACACGTCTAAAACACCCCAAAAAAGAAAGGGATCACCCCCCAAAAAAAGAGAAGAAAACCCCAAATACCAAGAATCCACCCCCAAAGTCCCCCCAAACCTACCTGATGTTCTCCAAAACCCGCAAGTTACCCTTTTCCACCATAATGACCACGGAAAAACAAACGAAACCCAACGGAGACCCCAAAACATGTCAAAACCACTGCAAACACAAATGGGATCACCCAAAAACTGAAAGAAAACCCCTCAAAACCATAGATCGACCTCAAAACCACCCTAAACCTACCTGATGTTCTCCAAAACCCACAATTTACCCTCTTCCACCATGATGACCACGGAAAACCCAACGAAACCCAATGGACACCCCAAAACACGTCAAAAACACCCCAAACAAGAACGGGATCACAACCAAAAACGAACGAAAATCACCAAAAAGCACGGATCCAACCCCCAAACCACCCTAAGCTCACCTGATCTTCTGCAAAACCCACCATCCACTCCATTTAACTTAACGACCATCGAGAACCCAGCGAAACCCAACGGAGACCCCAAAACACGTCAGAAACACCGCAAACAAGAACGGGATCAACAACAAAACAGAATAAAGGCCCGAATTCCATAGATCCACCCCAAAACCACCCTAAACCTACCTGAACTTCTGCAAAACCCACAATTCACACTTTTCCAACATGTTGACCACGCAAAACCCAACAAAACCCAACGGAGATCCCAAAACACGTCAAAAACACCCCAAACAAAAACGGGATCACCCCCAAAACTGGAAGAAAACCCCTCAAAACCATAGATCCACCTCAAAACCACCCTAAACCTACCTGATGTTCTCCAAAACCCACAATTTACCCTTTTCCACCATGATGACCACGCAAAACCCAACAAAACCCAACGGAGACCCCAAAACACGTCTAAAACACCCCAAACAAAACCGGGATCACCCCCAAAACTGGAAGAAAACCCCTCAAAACTATAGATCCACCCCAAAACCAAACCAATCCTACCTGATCTTCTCCAAAACCCACACTTGACACTTTTCCAACATGATGACAAAGGAAAACCCAACGAAACACAACAGAGACCCCAAAACATGTCAAAAACACCCCAGAAAGGAACAGGATCAGAAGAAAAAACACCAAAAACTATGAATTTCCCCCCCAAAACACACTAAACTCACCTGATCTTCTCCAAAACACACAATCCACACCCATTTAAATTAACGACCAACGAGAACACAACGAAACCCAACGGAGACCCCAAAACACGTCAAAAACACCCCAAACAAGAACGGGATCACCCCCAAAACTGGAAGAAAACCCCTCAAAACTATAGATGCACCTCAAAACCACCCTAAACCTACCTGATGTTCTCCAAAACCCACAATTTACCCTTTTCCACAATGATGACGAGGGAAAACCCAACGAAACCCAACGGAGACCCCAAGACATGTCAAAATCACCGCAAACACGAACGGGATCACCCATAACTGGAAGAAAATCCCCCAAAACCATAGATCCACCCCAAAACCACCCTAAACCTACCTGATCTTCTGCAAAACCCACAATTTACCCTTTTCTACCATGATGACCATGGAAAACCCAACAAAACCCAACGGAGACCCCAAAACACGTCAAAAACACCGCAAAGAAGAACAGGATCAACCCGAAAAACATAATAAAGGCCCAAATTCCATAGATCCACCCCCAAAACACCCTAAAGCACCCTGATCTTCTCCAAAACCCACAATTAACCCTTTTCCAACATGATGACCATGGAAAACCCAACGAAACCCAACAGAGCCCCCAAAACACGTCAAAAACACCCCAGAAAGGAACAGGATCACCCCCAAAAACGAAAGAAAACCCCCAACACCATAGATCCACCCTAAAACCACCCTAAACCTACCTGATCTTCTCGAAAACCCACAATTTACACTTTTCCACCATGATGACCATGGAAAACCAAACGAAACCCAACGGAGACCCCAAAACACGTCAAAAGCACCCCAAACAAAAACGGGATCACCCCCAAAACTGGAAGAAAATCCCCCAAAAGCACGGATCCAACCCCCAAACAACTCTAAACTCACCTGATCTTCTCCAAAACCCTCAATCCACACCCATTTAAATTAACGACCAACGAGAAGCCAAGGAAACCCAACGGAGACCCCAAAACACGTCTAAAACACCCCAAAAAAGAACGGGATCAGAAGAAAAAACACCAAAAACTATGCATTGCCCCCCAAAACCACACTGAACTCACATGATCTTCTCCAAAACCCACAATCCGCTCCCATTTACCTTAACGTCAAACGAGAACCCAATGAAACCCAACAAAGACAGCAAAACACATCAAAAACACCCCAAAAAAGAAAGGGATCACCCCAAAAAAAAGAGAAGAAAACCCCAAATACCAAGAATCCACCCCCAAAGTCCCCCCAAACCTACCTGATGTTCTCCAAAACCCGCAAGTTACCCTTTTCCACCATGATGACCACGGAAAACCAAACGAAACCCAACGGAGACCCCAAAACACGTCAAAACAACTGCAAACACAAATGGGATCACCCAAAAACTGAAAGAAAACCCCTCAAAACCATAGATCCACCTCAAAACCACCCTAAACCTACCTGATGTTCTCCAAAACCCACAATTTACCCTTTTCCACCATGATGACCAGGGAAAACCCAACGAAACCCAACGGAGACCCCAAAACACGTCTAAAACACCCCAAAAAAGAACGGGATCAGAAGAAAAAACACCAAAAACTATGAATTTCCCCCCCAAACCGCCGTAAACTAACCTCATCTTCTCCAAAACCCACAATCCACTCCCATTTACCTTGAAGACAAACTAGAACATAACGAAACCCAACAGAGACCACAAAACACGTCAAAAACACCCAAACAAGAACGGGATCAACAACAAAACTGGAAGAAAATCCCGCAAAACCATAGATCCACCCCAAAACCACCCTAAACCTACCTGACCTTCTCCAAAACCCACAATTTACACTTTTCCACCATGATGACCATGGAAAACCCAACGAAACCCAACGGAGATCCCAAAACACGTCTAAAACACCCCAAAAAAGAACGGGATCACAACCAAAAATGAACGAAAGCCCCAAAAAGCACGGATCCAACCCCCAAACCACCCTAAACTTACCTGATCTTCTGCAAAACCCACCATCCACTCCCATTTAACTTAACGACAATCGAGAACCCAGCGAAACCCAACGGAGACCCCAAAACACGTCAAAAACACCGCAAACAAGAACAGGATCACCCGAAAAAACAGAATAAAGGCCCGAATTCCATAGATCCACCCCAAAACCACCCTAAACCTACCTGAACTTCTCCAAAACCAACAATTCACACTTTTCCAACATGTTGACCACTCAAAACCCAAAAAACCCAACGGAGATCCCAAAACACGTCAAAAACACCCCAAACAAAAACGGGATCACCCCCAAAACTGGAAGAAAACCCCTCAAAACCATAGATCCACCTCAAAACCACCCTAAACCTACCTGATGTTCTCCAAAACCCACAATTGACACTTTTCCACCATGATGACCACGGAAAACCCAACGAAACCCAACGGAGACCCCAAAACATGTCTAAAACACCCCAAAAAAGAACGGGATCAGAAGAAAAAACACCAAAAACTATGAATTTCCCCCCCAAACCGCCGTAAACTAACCTGATCTTCTCCAAAACCCGCAATCCACTCCCATTTACCTTGACGACCAACGAGAACCTAACGAAACCCAACAGAGACCGCAAAACACGCCAAAAACACCCAAAAAAGAACAGAATTAACCCAAAAAATAGAACAAAATGCCAAATACCACATATCCTCCCGAAAAGCACCCTAAACCTAGATGTTCTCCAAAACCCACAACTTACTCTTTTCCACTAGGATGACCACGGAAAACCAAACGAAACCCAACAGGAGACCACAAAACACGTCAAAAACACCCAAACAAGAACGGGATCAACAACAAAACTGGAAGAAAATCCCGCAAAACCATAGATCCAACCAGAAAACCACCCTAAACCTACCTGATCTTCTCCAAAACCCACAATTTACACTTTTCCACCATGATGACCATGGAAAACCCAACGAAACCCAACGGAGACCCCAAAAAACGACAAAAAAACCCCAAACAAGGACGGGATCACCCCCAAAACTAAAAGAAAATCCCCAAAAAGCACGGATCCAACCCCCAAACCACCCTAAACTCACCTGATCTTCTGCAAAACCCACTATCCACTCCCATTTAACTTAACGACCAACGAGAACACAACGAAACCCAACGGAGACCCCAAAACACGTCAAAAAAAAAGCAAACAAGAACAGGATCATCCCAAAAAACAGAATAAAGGCCCAAATTACATAGATCCACCCCAAAACCACCCCAAACCTACCTGATCTTCTCCAAAACCCACAATTGACACTTTTCCAACATGATGACCAAGGAAAACCCAACGAAACACAACAGAGACCCCAAAACACGTCAAAAACAGCCCAGAAAGGAACAGGATCACCCCCAAAAATGAAAGAAAACCCCCAAAACCATAGATCCACCCCAAAACCACCCTAAACCTACCTGATGTTCTCCAAAACCCACAATTTACCATTTTCCACCACGATGAACACGGAAAACCCAACAAAACCCAACGGAGATCACAAAATATGTCAAAAACACCCCAAACAAGAACGGGATCACCCCCAAAACTAGAAGAAAATCTCCAAAAAGCACGGATCCAACCCCCAAACCACTCTAAACTCACCTGATCTTCTCCAAAACCCACAATCCAAACCCATTTAAATTAACGACCAACGAGAAGCCAACGAAACCCAACGGAGACCCCAAAACACGTCAAGAACACCCCAAACAAGAACGGGATCACCCCCAAAACTGGAAGAAAACCCCTCAAAACCATAGATCCACCTCAAAACCACCCTAAACCTACCTGATGTTCTCCAAAACCCACAATTTACACTTTTCCACCATGATGACCAGGGAAAACCCAAAGAAACCCAAAGGAGACCCCAAAACACCTCTAAAACACCCCAAAAAAGAACGGGATCAGAAGAAAAAACACCAAAAACTATGCACTGCCCCCCAAAACCACCCTAAACTCACCTGATCTTCTACAAAACCCGCAATCCGCTTCCATTTACCTTAACGTCAAACGAGAACCCAATGAAACCCAACAAAGACCGCAAAACACGTCAAAAACACCCCAAAAAAGAAAGGGATCACCCCAAAAAAAAGAGAAGAAAACCCCAAATACCAAGAATCCACCCCCAAAGTCCCCCCAAACCTACCTGATGTTCTCCAAAACCCGCAACTTACACTTTTCCACCATGATGACCACGGAAAACCAAACGAAACACAACGGAGACCCCAAAACACGTCAAAACCACCGCAAACACAAATGGGATCACCCAAAAACTGAAAGAAAACCCCTCAAAACCATAGATCCACCTCAAAACCACCCTAAACCTACCTGATGTTCTCCAAAACCCACAATTTACCCTTTTCCACCATGATGACCACGGAACACCCAACGAAACGCAACCGAGACAGCAAAACACTTCTAAAACACCCCAAAAAAGAACGGGATCAGAAGAAAAAACACCAAAAACTATGAATTTCCCCCCAAAACCACACTAAACTCACCTGATCTTCTCCAAAACCCACAATCCACACCCATTTAAATTAACGACCAACGAGAAGCCAAGGAAACCCAACGGAGACCCCAAAACACGTCAAAAACACCGCAAACAAGAACAGGATCACCCCCAAAAACGAAAGAAAACCCCCAAAGCCATAGATCCACCCCAAAACCACCAAAAAACCTACCTGATCTTCTCGAAAACCCACAATTTACACTTTTCCACCACGATGACCATGGAAAACCAAACAAAACCCAACGGAGACCCCAAAACACGTCAAAAACACCCCAAACAAAAACGGGATCACCCCCAAAACTGGAAGAAAATCCCCAAAAAGCACGGATCCAACCCCCAAACAACTCTAAACTCACCTGATCTTCTCCAAAACCCACAATCCACAACCATTTAAATTAACGATCAACGAGAAGCCAAGGAAACCCAACGGAGACCCCAAAACACGTCAAAAAAATCCCAAACAAGAACGAGATCACACCCAAATCTGGAAGAAAACCCCTCAAAAATATAGATGAACCTCAAAACCACCCTAAACCTACCTGATATTCTCCAAAACCCACAATTTACACTTTTCCACCATGATGACCACGGAAAACCAAACGAAACCCAACGGAGACCCCAAAACACGTCAAAACCACCGCAAACACAAATGGGATCACCCAAAAACTGGAAGAAAACCCCTCAAAACCATAGATCCACCTCAAAACCACCCTAAACCTACCTGATGTTCTCCAAAACCCACAATTTACCCTTTTCCACCATGATAACCACAGAAAACCCAACGAAACCCAACGGAGACCCCAAAACACGTCTAAAACACCCGAAAAAAGAACGGGATCAGAAGAAAAAACACCAAAAACTATGAATTTCCCCCCCAAACCGCCGTAAACTAACCTGATCTTCTCCAAAACCCACAATCCACTCCCATTTACCTTGACGACCAACGAGAACCTAACGAAACCCAACAGAGACCGCAAAACACGCCAAAAACACCCAAAAAAGAACAGAATTAACCCAAAAAATAGAACAAAATGCCAAATACCACATATCCTCCCGAAAAGCACCCTAAACCTACCTGATGTTCTCCAAAACCCACAACTTACTCTTTTCCACTAGGATGACCACGGAAAACCAAACGAAACCCAAAGGAGACCACAAAACACGTCAAAAACACCCAAACAAGAACGGGATCAACAACAAAACTGGAAGAAAATCCCGCAAAACCATAGATCCACCCCAAAACCACCCTAAACCTACCTGATCTTCTCCAAAACCAACAATTTACAATTTTCCACCATGATGACCATGGAAAACCCAACGAAACCCAACGGAGACCCCAAAACACGTCTAAAACACCCCAAAAAAGAACGGGATCACCCCCAAAACTGGAAGAAAATCCCCAAAAAGCACGGATCCAACCCCCAAACCACCCTAAACTTACCTGATCTTCTGCAAAACCCACCATCCACTCCATTTAACTTAACGACCAACGAGAACCCAACGAAACCCAACGGAGACCCCAAAACACATCAAAAAAACCCCAAACAAGAACCGGATCACACCCAAAAATGAAAGAAAAATCCCTAAACCATAGGTCCACCCCAAAACCACCCTAAACCTACCTGATGTTCTCCAAAACCCACAATTTACAATTTTCCACCATGATGACCACGGAAAACTTAAAAAAAACCAACGGAGATCCCAAAACACGTCAAAAACACCCCAAAAAAGAACGGGATCACAACCAAAAACGAACGAAAATCCCCAAAAAGCACGGATCCAACCCCCAAACCACCCTAAACTTACCTGATCTTCTGCAAAACCCACCATCCACTCCCATTTAACTTAACGACAATCGAGAACCCAGCGAAACCCAACGGAGACCCCAAAACACGTCAAAAACACCGCAAACAAGAACAGGATCACCCGAAAAAACAGAATAAAGGCCCGAATTCCATAGATCCACACCAAAACCACCCTAAACCTACCTGAACTTCTCCAAAACCAACAATTCACACTTTTTCAACATGTTGACCACGCAAAACCCAACAAAACCCAACAGAGATCCCAAAACACGTCAAAAACACCCCAAACAAAAACGGGATCACCCCCAAAACTGGAAGAAAACCCCTCAAAACAATAGATCCACCCCAAAACCACCCCAATCCTACCTGATCTTCTCCAAAACCCACAATTGACACTTTTCCAACATGATGACCAAGGAAAACCCAACGAAACACAACAGAGACCCCAAAACACGTCAAAAACACCCCAGAAAGGAACAGGATCAGAAGAAAAAACACCAAAAACTATGAATTTCCCCCCCAAAACACACTAAACTCACCTGATCTTCTCCAAAACCCACAATCCACACCCATTTAAATTAACGACCAACGAGAACACAACGAAACCCAACGGAGACCCCAAAACACGTCAAAAACACCCCAAACAAGAACGGGATCACCCCCAAAACTGGAAGAAAACCCCTCAAAACTATAGATGCACCTCAAAACCACCCTAAACCTACCTGATGTTCTCCAAAACCCACAATTTACCCTTTTCCACAATGATGATGAGGGAAAACCCAACGAAATCCAACGGAGACCCCAAGACATGTCAAAATCACCGCAAACACGAACGGGATCACCCATAACTGGAAGAAAATCCCCCAAAACCATAGATCCACCCCAAAACCACCCTAAACCTACCTGACCTTCTCCAAAACCCACAATTTACCCTTTTCTACCATGATGACCATGGAAAACCCAACAAAACCCAACGGAGACCCCAAAACACGTCAAAAACACCGCAAAGAAGAACAGGATCAACCCGAAAAACATAATAAAGGCCCAAATTCCATAGATCCACCCCCAAAACACCCTAAAGCACCCTGATCTTCTCCAAAACCCACAATTAACCCTTTTCCAACATGATGACCATGGAAAACCCAACGAAACCCAACAGAGCCCCCAAAACACGTCAAAAGCACCCCAGAAAGGAACAGGATCACCCCCAAAAACGAAAGAAAACCCCCAACACCATAGATCCACCCTAAAACCACCCTAAACCTACCTGATCTTCTCGAAAACCCACAATTTACACTTTTCCACCATGATGACCATGGAAAACCCAACGAAACCCAACGGAGACCCCAAAACACGTCAAAAGCACCCCAAACAAGAACGGGATGACCCCCAAAACTGGAAGAAAATCCCCAAAAAGCACGGATCCAACCCCCAAACAACTCTAAACTCACCTGATCTTCTCCAAAACTCTCAATCCACACCCATTTAAATTAACGACCAACGAGAAGCCAAGGAAACCCAACGGAGACCCCAAAACACGTCTAAAACACCCCAAAAAAGAACGGGATCAGAAGAAAAAACACCAAAAACTATGCATTGCCCCCCAAAACCACACTGAACTCACATGATCTTCTCCAAAACCCACAATCCGCTCCCATTTACCTTAACGTCAAACGAGAACCCAATGAAACCCAACAAAGACAGCAAAACACATCAAAAACACCCCAAAAAAGAAAGGGATCACCCCAAAAAAAAGAGAAGAAAACCCCAAATACCAAGAATCCACCCCCAAAGTCCCCCCAAACCTACCTGATGTTCTCCAAAACCCGCAAGTTATCCTTTTCCAACATGATGACCACGGAAAACCAAACGAAACCCAACGGAGACCCCAAAACACGTCAAAACAACTGCAAACACAAATGGGATCACCCAAAAACTGAAAGAAAACCCCTCAAAACCATAGATCCACCTCAAAACCACCCTAAACCTACCTGATGTTCTCCAAAACCCACAATTTACCCTTTTACACCATGATGACCAGGGAAAACCCAACGAAACCCAACGGAGACCCCAAAACACGTCTAAAACACCCCAAAAAAGAACGGGATCAGAAGAAAAAACACCAAAAACTATGAATTTCCCCCCCAAACCGCCGTAAACTAACCTCATCTTCTCCAAAACCCACAATCCACTCCCATTTACCTTGAAGACAAACTAGAACATAACGAAACCCAACAGAGACCACAAAACACGTCAAAAACACCCAAACAAGAACGGGATCAACAACAAAACTGGAAGAAAATCCCGCAAAACCATAGATCCACCCCAAAACCACCCTAAACCTACCTGACCTTCTCCAAAACCCACAATTTACACTTTTCCACCATGATGACCATGGAAAACCCAACGAAACCCAATGGAGACCCCAAAAAACGACAAAAACTCCCCAAACAAGAACGGGATCACCCCCAAAACTGGAAGAAAATCCCCAAAAAGCACGGATCCAACCCCCAAACCACCCTAAACTCACCTGATCTTCTGCAAAACCCACCATCCACTCCATTTAACTTAACGACCATCGAGAACCCAGCGAAACCCAACAGAGACCCCAAAACACGTCAAAAACACCCCAAAAAAGAAAGGGATCAACAACAAAACAGAATAAAGGCCCGAATTCCATAGATCCACACCAAAACCACCCTAAACCTACCTGAACTTCTGCAAAACCCACAATTCACACTTTTCCAACATGTTGACCACGCAAAACCCAACAAAACCCAACGGAGATCCCAAAACACGTCAAAAACACCCCAAACAAAAACGGGATCACCCCCAAAACTGGAAGAAAACCCCTCAAAACCATAGATCCACCTCAAAACCACCCTAAACCTACCTGATGTTTTCCAAAACCCACAATTTACCCTTTTCCACCATGATGACCACGGAAAACCCAACGAAACCCAACGGAGACCCCAAAACACTCTAAAACACCCCAAAAAAGAACGGGATCAGAAGAAAAAACACCAAAAACTATGAATTTCCCCCCCAAACCGCTGTAAACTAACCTGATCTTCTCCAAAACCCACTATCCACTCCCATTTACCTTGACGACCAACGAGAACCTAACGAAACCCAACAGAGACCGCAAAACACGCCAAAAACACCCCAGAAAAGAACAGAATTAACCCAAAAAATAGAACAAAATGCCAAATACCACATATCCTCCCGAAAAGCACCCTAAACCTACCTGATGTTCTCCAAAACCCACAACTTACTCTTTTCCACTAGGATGACCACGGAAAACCAAACGAAACCCAACGGAGACCACAAAACACGTCAAAAACACCCAAACAAGAACGGGATCAACAACAAAACTGGAAGAAAACCCCCAACACCATAGATCCACCTCAAAACCACCCTAAACCTACCTGATGTTCTCCAAAACCCACAATTTACACTTTTCCACCGTGATGACCAGGGAAAACCAAACGAAACCCAACGGAGACCCCAAAACACGTCAAAAACACCCCAAACAAAAACGGGATCACCCCAAAACTGGAAGAAAATCCCCAAAAAGCACGGATCCAACCCCCAAACCACTCTAAACTCACCTGATCTTCTGCAAAACCCACAATCCACACCCATTTAAATTAACGACCAACGAGAACCCAACGAAACCCAACGGAGACCCCACAACACGTCAAAAACACCGCAAACAAGAACAGGATCACACCCAAAAACGAAAGAAAACCCCCAAAACCATAGATCCACCCCAAAACCACCCTAAACCTACCTGATCTTCTCCAAAACCCACAATTTACCGTTTTCCACCATGATGACCAGGGAAAACCCAACAAAACCCAACGGAGACCACAAACAAAAAATTAAAAACACCCCAAAAAAGAACGGGATCACAACCAAAAACGAACGAAAATCCCCAAAAAGCACGGATCCAACCCCCAAACCACCCTAAACTCACCTGATCTTCTGCAAAACCCACCATCCACTCCCATTTAACTTAACGACCAACGAGAACCCAACGAAACCCAACGGAGACCCCAAAACACGTCAAAAACAATGCAAACAAGAACAGGATCACCAAAAAAAACAGAATAAAGGCCCAAATTCCATAGATCCACCCCAAAACCACCCTAAACCTACCTGATCTTCTCCAAAACCCACAATTTACCCTTTTCCAACATGATGACCAAGGAAAACCCAACGAAACACAACAGAGACCCCAAAACACGTCAAAAACATCCCAGAAAGGAACAGGATCACCCCCGAAAACGAAAGAAAACCCCCAACACCATGGATCCACCCCAAAACGACCCTAAACCTACCTGATGTTCTCCAGAACCCACAATTTACCCTTTTCCACCATGATGACCACGGAAAACCCAACGAAACCCAACGCAGACCCCAAAACACGTCTAAAACACCCCAAAAAAGAACGGGATCAGAAGAAAAAACACCAAAAACTATGAATTGACCCCCAAAAACCACACTAAACTCACATGATCTTCTCCAAAACGCACAATCCGCTCCCATTTACCTTAACGTCAAACCAGAACCCAATGAAACCCAACAAAGACCGCAAAACACGTCAAAAAACTCCAAAAAAGAAAGGGATCACCCCAAAAAAAAGAAAAGAAAACCCCAAATACCAAGAATCCACCCCCAAAGTCCCCCCAAACCTACCTGATGTTCTCCAAAACCGACAACTTACCCTTTTCCACCATGATGACCACGGAAAACCAAACGAAACCCAACGGAGACCCCAAAACACGTCTAAAACACCCCAAAAAAGAACGGGATCAGAAGAAAAAACACCAAAAACTATGAATTTCCCCCCCAAACCGCTGTAAACTAACCTGATCTTCTCCAAAACCCACTATCCACTCCCATTTACCTTGACGACCAACGAGAACCTAACGAAACCCAACAGAGACCGCAAAACACGCCAAAAACACCCCAGAAAAGAACAGAATTAACCCAAAAAATAGAACAAAATGCCAAATACCACATATCCTCCCGAAAAGCACCCTAAACCTACCTGATGTTCTCCAAAACCCACAACTTACTCTTTTCCACGAGGATGACCACGGAAAACCAAACGAAACCCAACGGAGACCACAAAACACGTCAAAAACACCCAAACAAGAACGGGATCAACAACAAAACTGGAAGAAAACCCCTCAAAACCATAGATCCACCTCAAAACCACCCTAAACCTACCTGATGTTCTCCAAAACCCACAATTTACCCTTTTCCACCATGATGACCATGGAAAACCCAACGAAACGCAACGGAGACCCCAAAACACATCAAAAACACCCCAAAAAAGAACGGGATCAGAAGAAAAAACACCAAAAACTATGAATTTCCCCCAAAAAACACACTAAACTCACCTGATCTTCTCCAAAACCCACAATCCACTCCCATTTACCTTGACGACAAACGAGAACCCAACGAAACCCAACAGAGACCCCAAAACACGTCAAAAACACCCCAAAAAAGAAAGGGATCACCCCCAAAACTGGAAGTAAACCCCTCAAAGCTATAGATCCACCCCAAAACCACCCTAAAACTACCTGATGTTCTCCAAAACCAACAATTTACACTTTTCCACCATGATGACCATGGAAAACCCAACGAAACCCAACGGAGACCCCAAAACACGTCAGAAACACCGCAAAGAAGAACAGGATCAACCCAAAAAAGAGAATAAAGGCCCAAATTCCATAGATCCACCCCAAAACCACCCTAAAGCACCCTGATCTTCTCCAAAACCCACAATTTACCCTTTTCCACCATGATAACCATGGAAAACCCAACGAAACCCAACAGAGACCCCAAAACACGTCAAAAACATCGCAAACAAGAACAGGATCACCCCCAAAAACGAAAGAAAACCCCCAAAGCCATAGATCCACCCCGAAACCACCCTAAACCTACCTGATCTTCTCCAAAACCCACAATTTACACTTTTCCACCATGATGACCATGGAAAACCAAACGAAACCCAAAGGAGACCCCAAAACACGTCAAAAACACCCCAAACAAGAACGGGATCACCGCCAAAACTGGAAGAAAATCCCCAAAAAGTACGGATCCAACCCCCAAACCACTCTAAACTCACCTGATCTTCTCCAAAACCCACAATCCACTCCCATTTAACTTGAGACAAACGAGAACCTAACGAAACGCAACAGAGACCGCAAAACACGCCAAAAACACCCAAAAAAGAACAGAATTAACCCAAAAAATAGAACAAAATTCCAAATACCACATATCCTCCCGAAAAGCACCCTAAACCTACCTGATGTTCTCCAAAACCCACAACTTACTCTTTTCCACTAGGATGACCACGGAAAACCAAACGAAACCCAACGGAGACCACAAAACACGTCAAAAACACCCAAACAAGAACGGGATCAAAAACAAAACTGGAAGAAAATCCCGCAAAACCACAGATCCACACCAAAACCACCCTAAACCTACCTGATCTTCTCCAAAACCCACAATTTACACTTTTCCACCATGATGACCATGGAAAACCCAACGAAACCCAACGGAGACCCCAAAAAACGACAAAAACATCCCAAACAAGAACGGGATCCCAACCAAAAACGAACGAAAATCCCCAAAAAGCACGGATCCAACCCTCAAACCACCCTAAACTTACCTGATCTTCTGCAAAACCCACCATCCACTCCCATTTAACTTAACGACCATCGAGAACCCAACGAAACCCAATGGAGACCCCAAAACACATCAAAAACACCGCAAACAAGAACAGGATCACCCAAAAAAACAGAATAAAGGCCCGAATTCCATAGATCCACCCCAAAACCACCCTAAAGCACCCTGACCTTCTCCAAAATCCACAATTGACTCTTTTCCAACATGTTGACCACGCAAAACCACACAAAACCCAACGGAGACCCCAAAACACGTCAAAAACACCCCAGAAAGGAACAGGATCACCCCCAAAAACGAAAGAAAACCCCCAACACCATAGATCCACCCCAAAACCACCCTAAACCTACCTGAGGTTCTCCAAAACCCACAATTCACACTTTTCCAACATGTTGACCACGCAAAACCCAACAAAACCCAACGGAGACCCCAAAATACGTCAAAAACACGACAAACAAAAACGGGATCACCCCCAAAACTGGAAGAAAACCCCTCAAAACCATAGATCCACCTCAAAACCACCCTAAACCTACCTGATGTTCTCCAAAACCCACAATTCACACTTTTCCAACATGTTGACCACGGAAAACCCAACAAAACCCAATGGAGACCCCAAAAACTTCAAAAACACCCCAAACAAGAACGGGATCACCGCCAAAACTGGAAGAAAATCCCCAAAAAGTACGGATCCAACCCCCAAACCACTCTAAACTCACCTGATCTTCTGCAAAACCCACCATCCACTCCCATTTAACTTAACGACCAACGAGAACCCAACGAAACCCAACGGAGACCCCAAAACACGTCAAAAACACCGCAAACAAGAACAGGATCACACCCAAAAACGAAAGAATACCCCCAAAGCCATAGATCCACCCCAAAACCACCCTAAACCTACCTGGTCTTCTCCAAAACCAACAATTTACACTTTTCCACCATGATGACCATGGAAAACCCAACGAAACCCAACGGAGACCGCAAAACACGTCAGAAACACCGCAAAGAAGAACAGGATCAACCCAAAAAAAACAGAATAAAGGCCCAAATTCCATAGATCCACCCCAAAACCACCCTAAACCTACCTGATGTTCTCCAAAACCCACAATTTACCCTTTTCCACTATGATGACCAAGGAAAACCCAACGAAACCCAACAGAGCCCCCAAAACACGTAAAAAACACCCCAGAAAAGAAACAGGATCACCCCCAAAAACGAAAGAAAACCCCCAACACCATAGATCCACCCCCAAACAACCCTAAACCTACCTGATGTTCTCCAAAACCCACAATTTACCCTTTTCCACCATGATGACCACGGAAAACCCAACGAAACCCAATGGAGACCCCAAAACACGTCAAAAACACCCCAAACAAAAACGGGATCACCCCAAAACTGGAAGAAAATCCCCAAAAAGCACGGATCCAAACCCCAATCAACTCTAAACTCACCTGATCTTCTCCAAAACCCACAATCCACACCCATTTAACTTAACGACCAACGAGAACCCAACGAAACCCAACGGAGACCACAAAAAAAAGTCAAAAATACCCCAAAAAAGAACGGGATCAGAAGAAAAAACACTAAAAACTATGCATTGCCCCCCAAAAAACACACTAAACTCACATGATTTTCTCCAAAACCCACAATCCGCTCCCATTTACCTTAACGTCAAACGAGAACCCAATGAAACCCAACAAAGACCGCAAAACACGTCAAAAACACCCCAAAAAAGAAAGGGATCACCCCAAAAAAAAGCAGAAGAAAACCCCAAATACCAAGAATCCACCCCCAAAGTCCCCCCAAACCTACCTGATGTTCTCCAAAACCCGCAACTTACCCTTTTCCACCATGATGACCACGGAAAACCCAACGAAACCCAACGGAGACCCCAAAACACGTCTAAAACACCCCAAAAAAGAACAGGATCAGAAGAAAAAACACCAAAAACTATGAATTTCCCCCCCAAACCGCCGTAAACTAACCTGATCTTCTCCAAAACCCACAATCCACCCCCATTTACGTTGACGACCAACGAGAACCTAACGAAACCCAACAAACAGAGACCGCAAAACACGCCAAAAACACCCAAAAAAGAACAGAATTAACCCAAAAAATAGAACAAAATGCCAAATACCACATATCCTCCCAAAAAGCACCCTAAACCTACCTGATGTTCTCCAAAACCCACAACTTACTCTTTTCCACTAGGATGACCACGGAAAACCAAACGAAACCCAACGGAGACCACAAAACACGTCAAAAACACCCAAACAAGAACGGGATCAACAACAAAACTGGAAGAAAATCCCGCAAAACCATAGATCCACCCCAAAACCATCCTAAACCTACCTGATCTTCTCCAAAACCCACAATTTACACTTTTCCACCATGATGACCATGGAAAACCCAACAAAACCCAATGGAGACCACAAAACACGTCAAAAACACCCCAAACAAGAACGGGATCACCCCCAAAACTGGAAGAAAATCCCCCAAAAGTACGGATCCAACCCCCAAACCACTCTAAACTCACCTGATCTTCTGCAAAACCCACCATCCACTCCCATTTAACTTAACGACCAACGAGAACACAACGAAACCAAATGGAGACCCCAAAACACGTCAGAAACACCGCAAACAAGAACAGGATCACACCCAAAAACGAAAGAATACCCCCAAAGCCATAGATCCACCCCAAAACCACCCTAAACCTACCTGATGTTCTCCAAAACCCACAATTGACCCTTTTCCACCATGATGACCATGGAAAACCCAACGAAACTCAACAGAGCCCACAAAACACGTCAAAAACACCCCGGAAAGGAACAGGATCAGCCCCAAAAACGAAAGAAAACCCCCAACACCATAGATCCACCCCAAAACCACCCTAAACCTACCTGATGTTCTACAAAACCCACAATTTACCCTTTTCACCATGATGACCAGGGAAAACCAAACGAAACCCAACGGAGACCAAAAAACATGTCAAAATAACCGCAAACACGAATGGGATCACCCAAAAACTGGAAGAAAATCCCCCAAAACCATAGATCCACCCCAAACCATCCTAAACCTACATGATGTTCTCCAAAACCCACCATTTATGCATTTCCACCATGATGACCACGGAAAACCCAACAAAACCCAATGGAGACCCCAAAACACGTCAAAAACACCCCAAACAAGAACGGGATCACCGCCAAAACTGGAAGAAAATCCCCAAAAAGTACGGATCCAACCCCCAAACCACTCTAAACTCACCTGATCTTCTGCAAACCCACCATCCACTCCCATTTAACTTAACGACCAACGAGAACACAACGAAACCAAACGGAGACCCCAAAACACGTCAAAACACCGCAAACAAGAACAGGATCACCCAAAAAACCAGAATAAAGGCCCGAAATCCATAGATCCACCCCAAAACCACCCTAAACCTACCTGATCTTCTCCAAAACCCACAATTTACCGTTTTCCACCATGATGACCATGGAAAACCCAACAAAACACAACAGAGACCCCAAAACACGTCAAAAACACCCCAGAAAGGAACAGGATCACCCCCCAAAACGAAATAAAACCCTCAACACCATAGATCCATCCCAAAACCACCCTAAACATACCTGATGTTCTCCAAAACCCACAATTTACCCTTTTCCACCATGATGAACACGGAAAACCCAACGAAACCCAACGGAGACCCCAAAACACATCTAAAACACCCCAAACAAGAATGGGATCAGAAGAAAAAACACCAAAAACTATGAATTGACCCCCAAAACCACACTAAACTCACATGATCTTCTCCAAAACCCACAATCCGCTCCCATTTACCTTAATGTCAAACGAGAACCCAATGAAACCCAACAAAGACCGCAAAACACGTCAAAAACACCCCAAAAAAGAAAGGGATCACCCCAAAAAAAGAAAAGAAAACCCCAAATACCAAGAATCCAACCCCAAAGTCCCCCCAAACCTACCTGATGTTCTCCAAAACCGACAACTTACCCTTTTCCACCATGATGACCACGGAAAACCAAACGAAACCCAACGGAGACCCCAAAACACGTCAAAAACACCCCAAACAAGAATGGGATCACCCCCAAAACTGGAAGAGAATCCCCCAAAACCATAGATCCACCCCAAAAATCACCCTATACCTACCTGATGTTCTCCAAAACCCGCAACATACCCTTTTCCACCATAATGACCACGGAAAACCAAACGAAACACAACGGAGACCCCAAAACACGTCAAAACCACCGCAAACACAAATGGGATCACCCAAAAACTGGAAGAAAGCCCGTCAAAACCATAGATCCACCTCAAAACCACCCTAATCCTACCTGATGTTCTTCAAAACCCACAATTTACCCTTTTCCACCATGATGACCACGGAACACCCAACGAAACGCAACGGAGACAGGAAAACACGTCTAAAACACCCCAAAAAAGAACGGGATCAGAAGAAAAAACACAAAAACTATGAATTGCCCCCCAAAACCACACTAAACTCACCTGATCTTCTCCAAAACCCACAATCCACACCCATTTAAATTAACGACCAATGAGAAGCCAACAAAACCCAACGGAGACCCCAAAACACGTCAAAACACCCCAAACAAAAACGGGATCACCCCCAAATCTGGAAGAAAACCCCTCAAAACTATAGATGCACCTCAAAACCACCCTAAACCTACCTGATGTTCTCCAAAACCCACAATTTACCCTTTTCCAACATGATGACCATGGAAAACCAAACAAAACCCAACGGAGACCCCAAAACACGTCAAAAACACCGCAAACAAGAAGAGGATCACACCCAAAAACGAAAGAAAACCCCCAAAACCATAGATCCACCCCAAAACCACCCTAAACCTACCTGATGTTCTCCAAAACCCACAGTTGACCGTTTTCCAACATGATGACCATGGAAAACCCAACGAAACCCAACAGAGCCCACAAAACACGTCAAAAACACCCCGGAAAGGAACAGGATCAGCCCCAAAAACGAAAGAAAACCCCCAACACCATAGATCCACCCCAAAACCATCCTAAACCTACCTGATGTTCTACAAAACCCACAATTTACCCTTTTTCACCATGATGACCAGGGAAAACCAAACGAAACCCAACGGAGACCAAAAAACATGTCAAAATAACCGCAAACACGAATGGGATCACCCAAAAACTGGAAGAAAATCCCCCAAAACCATAGATCCACCCCAAAACCATCCTAAACCTACCTGATGTTCTCCAAAACCCACCATTTATGCATTTCCACCATGATGACCACGGAAAACCCAACAAAACCCAACAGAGACCCCAAAACACATCAAAAACACCCCAAACAAGAACGGGATCACCGCCAAAACTGGAAGAAAATCCCCAAAAAGTACGGATCCAACCCCCAAACCACTCTAAACTCACCTGATCTTCTGCAAAACCCACCATCCACTCCCATTTAACTTAACGACCATCGAGAACCCAGCGAAACCAAACGGAGACCCCAAAACACGTCAAAAACACCGCAAACAAGAACAGGATCACCCAAAAAAACAGAATAAAGGCCCGAAATCCATAGATCCACCCCAAAACCACCCTAAACCTACCTGATGTTCTCCAAAACCCACAATTTACCATTTTCCACCATGATGACCATGGAAAACCCAACGAAACCCAACGGAGACCACAAAAAAAAGTCAAAAACACCCCAAAAAAGAACGGGATCAGAAGAAAAAACACTAAAAACTATGCATTGCCCCCCAAAAAACACACTAAACTCACATGATTTTCTCCAAAACCCACAATCCGCTCCCATTTACCTTAACGTCAAACGAGAACCCAATGAAACCCAACAAAGACCGCAAAACACGTCAAAAACACCCCAAAAAAGAAAGGGATCACCCCAAAAAAAAGCAGAAGAAAACCCCAAATACCAAGAATCCACCCCCAAAGTCCCCCCAAACCTACCTGATGTTCTCCAAAACCCGCAACTTACCCTTTTCCACCATGATGACCACGGAAAACCCAACGAAACCCAACGGAGACCCCAAAACACGTCTAAAACACCCCAAAAAAGAACGGGATCAGAAGAAAAAACACCAAAAACTATGAATTTCCCCCCCAAACCGCCGTAAACTAACCTGATCTTCTCCAAAACCCACAATCCACCCCCATTTACGTTGACGACCAACGAGAACCTAACGAAACCCAACAGAGACCGCAAAACACGCCAAAAACACGCAAAAAAGAACAGAATTAACCCAAAAAATAGAACAAAATGCCAAATACCACATATCCTCCCAAAAAGCACGCTAAACCTACCTGATGTTCTCCAAAACCCACAACTTACTCTTTTCCACTAGGATGACCACAGGAAAACCAAACGAAACCCAACGGAGACCACAAAACACGTCAAAAACACCCAAACCAGAACGGGATCAACAACAAAACTGGAAGAAAATCCCGCAAAACCATAGATCCACCCCAAAACCACCCTAAACCTACCTGATCTTCTCCAAAACCCACAATTTACACTTTTCCACCATGATGACCATGGAAAACCCAACAAAACCCAATGGAGACCCCAAAAAACGACAAAAACACCCCAAACAAGAACGGGATCACCCCCAAAACTGGAAGAAAATCCCCAAAAGTACGGATCCAACCCCCAAACCACCCTAAACTCACCTGATCTTCTGCAAAACCCACCATCCACTCCCATTTAACTTAACGACCAACGAGAACCCAACGAAACCCAACGGAGACCCCAAAACACGTCAGAAACACCGCAAACAAGAACAGGATCACCCAAAAAAAACAGAATAAAGGCCCAAATTCCATAGATCCACCCCAAAACCACCCTAAACCTACCTGATCTTCTCCAAAACCCACAATTTACCCTTTTCCAACATGATGACCAAGGAAAACCCAACGAAACACAACAGAGACCCCAAAACACGTCAAAAACATCCCAGAAAGGAACAGGATCACCCCCGAAAACGAAAGAAAACCCCCAACACCATGGATCCACCCCAAAACGACCCTAAACCTACCTGATGTTCTCCAGAACCCACAATTTACCCTTTTCCACCATGATGAACACGGAAAAACCAACAAAACCCAACGGAGACCCCAAAACACGTCAAAAACACCCCAAACAAAAACGGGATCACCCCCAAAACTGGAAGAAAATCCCCCAAAAGCACGGATCCAACCCCCAAACCACCCTAAACTCACCTGATCTTCTGCAAAACCCACAATCCACACCCATTTAAATTAACGACCAACGAGAACCCAACGAAACCCAACGGAGACCCCAAAACACGTCAAAAACACCGCAAACAAGAACAGGATCACACCCAAAAACGAAAGAAAACCCCCAAAACCATAGATCCACCCCAAAACCACCCTAAACCTACCTGATCTTCTCCAAAACCCACAATTTACCGTTTTCCACCATGATGACCAGGGAAAACCCAAGAAAACCCAATGGAGACCACAAACAAAAAATTAAAAACACCCCAAAAAAGAACGGGATCACAACCAAAAACGAACGAAAATCCCCAAAAAGCACGGATCCAACCCCCAAACCACCCTAAACTTACCTGATCTTCTGCAAAACCCACCATCCACTCCCATTTAACTTAACGACCATTGAGAACCCAGCGAAACCCAACAGAGACCCCAAAACACGTCAAAAACACCGCAAACAAGAACAGGATCACCCAAAAAAACAGAATAAAGGCCCGAATTCCATAGATCCACCCCAAAACCACCCTAAAGCACCCTGATCTTCTCCAAAACCCACAATTTACCCTTTTCCACCATGATGACCAAGGAAAACCCAACGAAACCCAAGAGAGCCCCCAAAACACGTCAAAAACACCCCAGAAAGGAACAGGATCACCCCCAAAAACGAAAGAAAACCCCCAACACCATAGATCCACCCCAAAACCACCCTAAACCTACCTGATCTTCTCCAAAACCCACAATTTACACTTTTCCACCATGATGACCAGGGAAAACCAAACAAAACCCAACGGAGACCCCAAAACACGTCAAAAACACCCCAAACAAAAACGGGATCACCCCCAAAACTGGAAGAAAATCCCCAAAAAGCACGGATCCAACCCCCAAACCACTCTAAACTCACCTGATCTTCTGCAAAACCCACAATCCACACCCATTTAAATTAACGACCAACGAGAACCCAACGAAACCCAACGGAGACCCCAAAACACGTCAAAAACACCGCAAACAAGAACAGGATCACACCCAAAAACGAAAGAAAACCCCCAAAACCATAGATCCACCCCAAAACCACCCTAAACCTACCTGATCTTCTCCAAAACCCACAATTTACCGTTTTCCACCATGATGACCAGGGAAAACCCAACAAAACCCAATGGAGACCACAAACAAAAAATTAAAAACACCCCAAAAAAGAACGGGATCACAACCAAAAACGAACGAAAATCCCCAAAAAGCACGGATCCAACCCCCAAACCACCCTAAACTCACCTGATCTTCTGCAAAACCCACCATCCACTCCCATTTAACTTAACGACCAACGAGAACACAACGAAACCCAACGGAGACCCCAAAACACGTCAAAAACAATGCAAACAAGAACAGGATCACCCAAAAAAAACAGATTAAAGGCCCAAATTCCATAGATCCACCCCAAAACCACCCTAAACCTACCTGATCTTCTCCAAAACCCACAATTTACCCTTTTCCAACATGATGACCAAGGAAAACCCAACGAAACACAACAGAGACCCCAAAACACGTCAAAAACATCCCAGAAAGGAACAGGATCACCCCCGAAAACGAAAGAAAACCCCCAACACCATGGATCCACCCCAAAACGACCCTAAACCTACCTGATGTTCTCCAGAACCCACAATTTACCCTTTTCCACCATGATGACCACGGAAAACCCAACGAAACCAAACGCAGACCCCAAAACACGTCTAAAACACCCCAAAAAAGAACGGGATCAGAAGAAAAAACACCAAAAACTATGAATTGACCCCCAAAAACCACACTAAACTCACATGATCTTCTCCAAAACGCACAATCCGCTCCCATTTACCTTAACGTCAAACCAGAACCCAATGAAACCCAACAAAGACCGCAAAACACGTCAAAAAAACTCCAAAAAAGAAAGGGATCACCCCAAAAAAAGAAAAGAAAACCCCAAATACCAAGAATCCACCCCCAAAGTCCCCCCAAACCTACCTGATGTTCTCCAAAACCGACAACTTACCCTTTTCCACCATGATGACCACGGAAAACCAAACGAAACCCAACGGAGACCCCAAAACACGTCAAAATCACCGCAAACACGAATGGGATCACTCAAAAACTGAAAGAAAACCCCTCAAAACTATAGATCCACCTCAAAACCACCCTAAACCTACCTGGTCTTCTCCAAAACCAACAATTTACACTTTTCCACCATGATGACCATGGAAAACCCAACGAAACCCAACGGAGACCCCAAAACACGTCAGAAACACCGCAAAGAAGAACAGGATCAACCCAAAAAAAAACAGAATAAAGGCCCAAATTCCATAGATCCACCCCAAAACCACCCTAAAGCACCCTGATCTTCTCCAAAACCCACAATTTACCCTTTTCCACCATGATGACCATGGAAAACCCAACGAAACCCAACAGAGCCCCCAAAACACGTAAAAAACACTCCAGAAAAGAAACAGGATCACCCCCAAAAACGAAAGAAAACCCCCAACACCATAGATCCACCCCCAAACAACCCTAAACCTACCTGATGTTCTCCAAAACCCACAATTTACCCTTTTCCACCATGATGACCACGAAAAACCCAACGAAACCCAATGGAGACCCCAAAACACGTCAAAAACACCCCAAACAAAAACGGGATCACCCCAAAACTGGAAGAAAATCCCCAAAAAGCACGGATCCAAACCCCAAACAACTCTAAACTCACCTGATCTTCTCCAAAACCCACAATCCACACCCATTTAAATTAACGACCAACGAGAAGCCAACGAAACCCAACGGAGACCCCAAAACACGTCAAAAACACCCCAAACAAGAACGGGATCACACCCAAATCTGGAAGAAAACCCCTCAAAACTATAGATCCTCCTCAAAACCACCCTAAACCTACCTGATGTTCTCCAAAACCCACAATTTACCCTTTTCCACCATGATGACCACGGAAAACCCAACGAAACCCAACGGAGACCCCAAAACACGTCTAAAACACCCCAAAAAAGAACGGGATCAGAAGAAAAAGAACCAAAAACTATGCATTTCCCCCCCAAACCATACTAAACTGACATGATTTTCTCCAAAACCCACAATCCGCTCCCATTTACCTTAACGTCAAACGAGAACCCAATGAAACCCAAAAAAAGACCGCAAAACACGTCAAAAACACCCCAAAAAAGAAAGGGATCACCCCAAAAAAAGAGAAGAAAACCCCAAATACCAAGAATCCACCCCCAAAGTCCCCCCAAACCTACCTGATGTTCTCCAAATCCCGCAACTTACCCTTTTCCACCATGATGACCACGGAAAACCAAAAGAAACCCAACCGAGACCGCAAAACAGGCAAAACCACCGCAAACACGAATGGGATCACCCAAAAACTGGAAGAAAATCCCCCAAAACCATATATCCAACCCAAAACCACCCTAAACCTACCTGATCTTCTCCAAAACCCACAATTTACACTTTTCCACCATGATGACCATGGAAAACCCAACGAAACCAAACGGAGACCCAAAAACACGTCAAAAACACCCCAAACAAAAACGGATCACCCCCAAAACTGGAAGAAAATCCCCAAATAGCACGGATCCAACCCCCAAACCACCCTAAACTCACCTGATCTTCTGCAAAACCCACCATCCACTCCCATTTAACTTAACGACCAACGAGAACCCAACGAAACCCAACGGAGACCACAAAAAAAAGTCAAAAACACCCCAAAAAAGAACGGGATCAGAAGAAAAAACACTAAAAACTATGCATTGCCCCCCAAAAAACACACTAAACTCACATGATTTTCTCCAAAACCCACAATCCGCTCCCATTTACCTTAACGTCAAACGAGAACCCAATGAAACCCAACAAAGACCGCAAAACACGTCAAAAACACCCCAAAAAAGAAAGGGATCACCCCAAAAAAAGAGAAGAAAAACCCCAAATACCAAGAATCCACCCCCAAAGTCCCCCCAAACCTACCTGATGTTCTCCAAAACCGACAACTTACCCTTTTCCACCATGATGACCACGGAAAACCCAACGAAACCCAACGGAGACCCCAAAACACGTCTAAAACACCCCAAAAAAGAACGGGATCAGAAGAAAAAACACCAAAAACTATGAATTTCCCCCCCAAACCGCCGTAAACTAACCTGATCTTCTCCAAAACCCATAATCCACCCCCATTTACGTTGACGACCAACGAGAACCTAACGAAACCCAACAGAGACCCGCAAAACACGCCAAAAACACCCAAAAAAGAACAGAATTAACCCAAAAAATAGAACAAAATGCCAAATACCACATATCCTCCCAAAAAGCACCCTAAACCTACCTGATGTTCTCCAAAACCCACAACTTACTCTTTTCCACTAGGATGACCACGGAAAACCAAACGAAACCCAACGGAGACCACAAAACACGTCAAAAACACCCAAACAAGAAAGGGATCAACAACAAAACTGGAAGAAAATCCCGCAAAACAATAGATCCACCCCAAAACCACCCTAAACCTACCTGATCTTCTCCAAAACCCACAATTGACCCATTTCCACCATGATGACGAAGGAAAACCCAACGAAACACAACAGAGACCCCAAAACACGTCAAAAACATCCCAGAAAGGAACAGGATCACCCCCAAAAACGAAAAAAAAACACCCCAAAACCATAGATGCACCCCAAAACCACCCTAAACCTACCTGATGTTCTCCAAAACCCACAATTTACCCTTTTCCACCATGATGACCACGGAAAACCCAACAAAACCCAACGGAGACCCCAAAACATGTCAAAATCACCCCAAACACGAACGGGATCACCCAAAAACTGGAAGAAAATCCCCCCAAACCATAGATCCACCCCAAAACCATCCTAAACCTACCTGATGTTCTGCAAAACCCACAATTTACACTTTTCCACCATGATGACCACGGAAAACCCAACGAAACAAAACAAAGACCCCAAAACACGTCAAAAACACCGCAAAGAAGAACAGGATCAACCCAAAAAACAGAATAAAGGCCCAAATTCCATAGATGCACCCCAAAACCACCCTAAACCTACCTGATCTTCTCCAAAACCCACAATTGACACTTTTCCAACATGATGACCAAGGAAAAACCCAACGAAACACAACAGAGACCCCAAAACACGTCAAAAACACCCCAAACAAAAACGGGATCACCGCCAAAACTGGAAGAATATCCCCAAAAAGCACGGATCCAACCCCCAAACCACTCTAAACTCACCTGATCTTCTCCAAAACCCACAATCCACACCCATTTAAATTAACGATCAACGAGAAGCCAAGGAAACCCAACGGAGACCCCAAAACACGTCAAAAACACCGCAAACAAGAACGGGATCACACCCTAATCTGGAAGAAAACCCCTCAAAACTATAGATGCACCTCAAAACCACCCCAAACCTACCTGATGTTCTCCAAAACCCACAATTTACACTTTTCCACCATGATGACCACTGAAAACCCAACGAAACCCAACGGAGACCCCAAAACATGTCAAAATAACCGCAAACACGAATGGGATCACCCAAAAACTGGAAGAAAATCTCCCAAAACCATAGGTCCACCCCAAAACCATCCTAAACCTACCTGATGTTCTCCAAAACCCACCATTTATGCATTTCCACCATGAAGACCACGGAAAACCCAACAAAACCCAATGGAGACCCCAAAACACGTCAAAAACACCCCAAACAAGAACGGGATCACCGCCAAAACTGGAAGAAAATCCCCCAAAAGTACGGATCCAACCCCCAAACCACTCTAAACTCACCTGATCTTCTGCAAAACCCACCATCCACTCCCATTTAACTTAACGACCAACGAGAACCCAACGAAACCAAACGGAGACCCCAAAACATGTCAAAAACACCGCAAACAAGAACAGGATCACACCCAAAAACGAAAGAAAACCCCCAAAGCCATAGATCCACCCCAAAACCACCCTAAACCTACCTGATCTTCTCCAAAACCCACAATTTACCCTTTTCCACCATGATGACCAAGGAAAACCCAACAAAACACAACAGAGACCCCAAAACACGTCAAAAACACCCCAGAAAGGAACAGGATCACCCCCCAAAACGAAATAAAACCCCCAAAACCATAGATGCACCCCAAAACCACCCTAAACCTACCTGATGTTCTCCAAAACCCACAATTTACCCTTTTCCACCATGATGACCATGGAAAACCCAACGAAACCCAACGGAGACCCCAAAACACGTCTAAAACACCCCAAAAAAGAACGGGATCAGAAGAAAAAACACCAAAAGCTATGAATTGCCCCCCAAAACCACACTAAACTCACAAGATCTTCTCCAAAATCCACAATCCGCTCCCATTTACCTTAACGTCAAACGAGAACCCAATGAAACCCAACAAAGACCGCAAAACACGTGAAAAACATCCCAAAAAAGAAAGGGATCACCCCAAAAAAAAAGAAGAAACCCCAAATACCAAGAATCCACCCCCCAAAGTCCCCCCAAACCTACCTGATGTTCTCCAAAACCGACAACTTAAACTTTTCCACCATGATGACCACGGAAAACCAAACGAAACCCAACGGAGACCCCAAAACACGTCAAAACCACCGCAAACACAAATGGGATCACCCAAAAACTGGAAGAAAGCCCGTCAAAACCATAGATCCACCTCAAAACCACCCTATTCCTACCTGATGTTCATCAAAACCCACAATTTACCCTTTTCCACCATGATGACCACGGAACACCCAACGAAACGCAACGGAGACAGGAAAACACGTCTAAAACACCCCAAAAAAGAACGGGATCAGAAGAAAAAACACAAAAAACTATGAATTGCCCCCCAAAACCACACTAAACTCACCTGATCTTCTCCAAAACCCACAATCCACACCCATTTAAATTAACGACCAATGAGAAGCCAACAAAACCCAACGGAGACCCCAAAACACGTCAAAAACACCCCAAACAAAAACGGGATCACCCCCAAATCTGGAAGAAAACCCCTCAAAACTATAGATGCACCTCAAAACCACCCTAAACCTACCTGATGTTCTCCAAAACCCACAATTTACCCTTTTCCACCATGATGACCATGGAAAACCAAACAAAACCCAACGGAGACCCCAAAACACGTCAAAAACACCGCAAACAAGAACAGGATCACACCCAAAAACGAAAGAAAACACCCAAAACCATAGATCCACCCCAAAACCACCCTAAACCTACCTGATGTTCTCCAAAACCCACAGTTGACCGTTTTCCAACATGATGACCATGGAAAACCCAACGAAACCCAACAGAGCCCACAAAACACGTCAAAAACACCCCGGAAAGGAACAGGATCAGCCCCAAAAACGAAAGAAAACACCCCAAAACCATAGATCCAACCCAAAACCACCCTAAACCTACCTGATGTTCTCCAAAACCCGCAATTTACCCTTTTCCACCATGATGACCACGGAAAACACAACAAAACCCAACGGAGACCCCAAAACATGTCAAAAACACCCCAAACACGAACGGGATCACCCAAAAACTGGAAGAAAATCCCCCCAAACCATAGATCCACCCCAAAACCATCCTAAACCTACCTGATGTTCTGGAAAACCCACAATTTACACTTTTCCACCATGATGACCACGGAAAACCCAACGAAACAAAACAAAGACCCCAAAACACGTCAAAAACACCGCAAAGAAGAACAGGATCAACCCAAAAAACAGAATAAAGGCCCAAATTCCATAGATGCACCCCAAAACCACCCTAAACCTACCTGATCTTCTCCAAAACCCACAATTGACACTTTTCCAACATGATGACCAAGAATAACCCAACGAAACACAACAGAGACCCCAAAACACGTCAAAAACACCCCAAACAAAAACGGGATCACCGCCAAAACTGGAAGAATATCCCCAAAAAGCACGGATCCAACCCCCAAACCACTCTAAACTCACCTGATCTTCTCCAAAACCCACAATCCACACCCATTTAAATTAACGATCAACGAGAAGCCAAGGAAACCCAACGGAGACCCCAAAACACGTCAAAAACACCGCAAACAAGAACGGGATCACACCCAAATCTGGAAGAAAACCCCTCAAAACTATAGATGCACCTCAAAACCACCCCAAACCTACCTGATGTTCTCCAAAACCCACAATTTACACTTTTCCACCATGATGACCACTGAAAACCCAACGAAACCCAACGGAGACCCCAAAACATGTCAAAATAACCGCAAACACGAATGGGATCACCCAAAAACTGGAAGAAAATCTCCCAAAACCATAGGTCCACCCCAAAACCACCCTAAACCTACCTGATGTTCTCCAAAACCCACCATTTATGCATTTCCACCATGAAGACCACGGAAAACCCAACAAAACCCAATGGAGACCCCAAAACACGTCAAAAACACCCCAAACAAGAACGGGATCACCGCCAAAACTGGAAGAAAATCCCCCAAAAGTACGGATCCAACCCCCAAACCACTCTAAACTCACCTGATCTTCTGCAAAACCCACCATCCACTCCCATTTAACTTAACGACCAACGAGAACCCAACGAAACCAAACGGAGACCCCAAAACACGTCAAAAACACCGCAAACAAGAACAGGATCACACCCAAAAACGAAAGAAAACCCCCAAAGCCATAGATCCAACCCAAAACCACCCTAAACCTACCTGATGTTCTCCAAAACCCACAATTTACCCTTTTCCCACCATGATGACCAAGGAAAACCCAACAAAACACAACGGAGACCCCAAAACACGTCAAAAACACCCCAGAAAGGAACAGGATCACCCCCCAAAACGAAATAAAACCCCCAAAACCATAGATGCACCCCAAAACCACCCTAAACCTACCTGATGTTCTCCAAAACCCACAATTTACCCTTTTCCACCATGATGACCAGGGAAAACCCAACGAAACCCAACGCAGACCCCAAAACACGTCTAAAACACCCCAAAAAAGAACGGGATCAGAAGAAAAAACACCAAAAGCTATGAATTGCCCCCCAAAACCACACTAAACTCACAAGATCTTCTCCAAAACCCACAATCCGCTCCCATTTACCTTAACGTCAAACGAGAACCCAATGAAACCCAACAAAGACCGCAAAACACGTGAAAAACATCCCAAAAAAGAAAGGGATCACCCCAAAAAAAGAGAAGAAAACCCCAAATACCAAGAATCCACCCCCAAAGTCCCCCAAACCTACCTGATGTTCTCCAAAACCGACAACTTACCCTTTTCCACCATGATGACCACGGAAAACCAAACGAAACACAACGGAGACCCCAAAACACGTCAAAACCACCGCAAACACAAATGGGATCACCCAAAAACTGGAAGAAAGCCCGTCAAAACCATAGATCCACCTCAAAACAACCCTAATCCTACCTGATGTTCTTCAAAACCCACAATTTACCCTTTTCCACCATGATGACCACGGAACACCCAACGAAACGCAACGGAGACAGGAAAACACGTCTAAAACACCCCAAAAAAGAACGGGATCAGAAGAAAAAACACAAAAACTATGAATTGCCCCCCAAAACCACACTAAACTCACCTGATCTTCTCCAAAACCCACAATCCACACCCATTTAAATTAACGACCAATGAGAAGCCAACAAAACCCAACGGAGACCCCAAAACACGTCAAAAACACCCCAAACAAAAACGGGATCACCCCCAAATCTGGAAGAAAACCCCTCAAAACTATAGATGCACCTCAAAACCACCCTAAACCTACCTGATGTTCTCCAAAACCCACAATTTACCCTTTTCCACCATGATGACCATGGAAAACCAAACAAAACCCAACGGAGACCCCAAAACACGTCAAAAACACCGCAAACAAGAACAGGATCACACCCAAAAACGAAAGAAAACCCCCAAAACCATAGATCCACCCCAAAACCACCCTAAACCTACCTGATGTTCTCCAAAACCCACAGTTGACCGTTTTCCAACATGATGACCATGGAAAACCCAACGAAACCCAACAGAGCCCACAAAACACGTCAAAAACACCCCGGAAAGGAACAGGATCAGCCCCAAAAACGAAAGAAAATCCCCAACACCATAGATCCACCCCAAAACCATCCTAAACCTACCTGATGTTCTACAAAACCCACCATTTATGCATTTCCACCATGATGACCACGGAAAACCCAACAAAACCCAACAGAGACCCCAAAACACATCAAAAACACCCCAAACAAGAACGGGATCACCGCCAAAACTGGAAGAAAATCCCCAAAAAGTACGGATCCAACCCCCAAACCACTCTAAACTCACCTGATCTTCTGCAAAACCCACCATCCACTCCCATTTAACTTAACGACCATCGAGAACCCAGCGAAACCAAACGGAGACCCCAAAACACGTCAAAAACACCGCAAACAAGAACAGGATCACCCAAAAAAACAGAATAAAGGCCCGAAATCCATAGATCCACCCCAAAACCACCCTAAACCTACCTGATGTTCTCCAAAACCCACAATTTACCATTTTCCACCATGATGACCATGGAAAACCCAACGAAACCCAACGGAGACCACAAAAAAAAGTCAAAAACACCCCAAAAAAGAACGGGATCAGAAGAAAAAACACCAAAAACTATGCATTGCCCCCCAAAAAACACACTAAACTCACATGATTTTCTCCAAAACCCACAATCCGCTCCCATTTACCTTAACGTCAAACGAGAACCCAATGAAACCCAACAAAGACCGCAAAACACGTCAAAAACACCCCAAAAAAGAAAGGGATCACCCCAAAAAAAAGCAGAAGAAAACCCCAAATACCAAGAATCCACCCCCAAAGTCCCCCCAAACCTACCTGATGTTCTCCAAAACCCGCAACTTACCCTTTTCCACCATGATGACCACGGAAAACCCAACGAAACCCAACGGAGACCCCAAAACACGTCTAAAACACCCCAAAAAAGAACGGGATCAGAAGAAAAAACACCAAAAACTATGAATTTCCCCCCCAAACCGCCGTAAACTAACCTGATCTTCTCCAAAACCCACAATCCACCCCCATTTACGTTGACGACCAACGAGAACCTAACGAAACCCAACAGAGACCGCAAAACACGCCAAAAACACCCAAAAAAAGAACAGAATTAACCCAAAAAATAGAACAAAATGCCAAATACCACATATCCTCCCAAAAAGCACGCTAAACCTACCTGATGTTCTCCAAAACCCACAACTTACTCTTTTCCACTAGGATGACCACGGAAAACCAAACGAAACCCAACGGAGACCACAAAACACGTCAAAAACACCCAAACAAGAAAGGGATCAACAACAAAACTGGAAGAAAATCCCGCAAAACCATAGATCCACCCCAAAACCACCCTAAACCTACCTGATCTTCTCCAAAACCCACAATTGACCCTTTTCCACCATGATGACCATGGAAAACCCAACGAAACCCAACAGAGCCCACAAAACACATCATAAACACCCCAGAAAGGAACAGGATCACCCCCAAAAACGAAAGAAAACCCCCAACACCATAGATCCACCCCAAAACCACCCTAAACCTACCTGATGTTCTACAAAACCCACAATTTACCCTTTTTCACCATGATGACCAGGGAAAACCAAACGAAACCCAACGGAGACCAAAAAACATGTCAAAATAACCGCAAACACGAATGGGATCACCCAAAAACTGGAAGAAAATCCCCCAAAACCATAGATCCACCCCAAAACCATCCTAAACCTACCTGATGTTCTCCAAAACCCACCATTTATGCATTTCCACCATGATGACCACGGAAAACCCAACAAAACCCAATGGAGACCCCAAAACACGTCAAAAACACCCCAAACAAGAACGGGATCACCGCCAAAACTGGAAGAAAATCCCCAAAAAGTACGGATCCAACCCCCAAACCACTCTAAACTCACCTGATCTTCTGCAAAACCCACCATCCACTCCCATTTAACTTAACGACCAACGAGAACACAACGAAACCAAACGGAGACCCCAAAACACGTCAAAAACACCCCAAACAAGAACAGGATCACACCCAAAAACGAAAGAAAACCCCCAAAGCCATAGATCCACCCCAAAAGCACCCTAAACCTACCTGATCTTCTCCAAAACCCACAATTTACCCTTTTCCACCATGATGACCATGGAAAACCCAACAAAACACAACAGAGACCCCAAAACACGTCAAAAACACCCCAGAAAGGAACAGGATCACCCCCCAAAACGAAATAAAACCCCCAACACCATAGATCCATCCCAAAACCACCCTAAACATACCTGATGTTCTCCAAAACCCACAATTTACCCTTTTCCACCATGATGACCACGGAAAACCCAACAAAACCCAACGGAGACCCCAAAACACGTCTAAAACACCCCAAACAAGAATGGGATCAGAAGAAAAAACACCAAAAACTATGAATTGACCCCCAAAAACCACACTAAACTCACATGATCTTCTCCAAAACCCACAATCCGCTCCCATTTACCTTATTGTCAAATGAGAACCCAATGAAACCCAACAAAGACCGCAAAACACGTCAAAAACACCCCAAAAATGAAAGGGATCACCCCAAAAAAAGAAAAGAAAACCCCAAATACCAAGAATCCAACCCCAAAGTCCCCCCAAACCTACCTGATGTTCTCCAAAACCGACAACTTACCCTTTTCCACCATGATGACCACGGAAAACCAAACGAAACCCAACGGAGACCCCGAAACACGTCAAAAACACCCCAAACAAGAATGGGATCACCCCCAAAACTGGAAGAAAATCCCCCAAAACCATAGATCCACCCCAAAAATCACCCTATACCTACCTGATGTTCTCCAAAACCCACAATTTACCCTTTTCCACCATGATGACCACGGAACACCCAACGAAACGCAACGGAGACAGGAAAACACGTCTAAAACACCCCAAAAAAGAACGGGATCAGAAGAAAAAACACCAAAAACTATGAATTGCCCCCCAAAACCACACTAAACTCACCTGATCTTCTGCAAAACCCACAATCCACACCCATTTAAATTAACGACCAATGAGAAGCCAACAAAACCCAACGGAGACCCCAAAACACGTCAAAAACACCCCAAACAAGAACGGGATCACCCCGAAATCTGGAAGAAAACCCCTCAAAACTATAGATGCACCTCAAAACCACCCTAAACCTACCTGATGTTCTCCAAAACCCACAATTTACCCTTTTCCACCATGATGACCAGGGAAAACCAAATGAAACCCAACGGAGACCACAAACAAAAAATGAAAAACACCCCAAACAAGAACGGGATCACAACCAAAAACGAACGAAAAACCCCAAAAAGCACGGATCCAACCCCCAAACCACCCTAAACTCACCTGATCTTCTGCAAAACCCACCATCCACTCCCATTTAACTTAACGACCATTGAGAACCCAGCGAAACCCAACAGAGACCCCAATACACGTCAAAAACACCGCAAACAAGAACAGGATCACCCAAAAAACAGAATAAAGGCCCGAATTCCATAGATCCACCCCAAAACCACCCTAAAGCACCCTGACCTTCTCCAAAACCCACAATTGACCTTTTTCCAACATGTTGACCACGCAAAACCCAACAAAACCCAACGGAGATCCCAAAACACGTCAAAAACACCGCAAAGAAGAACAGGATCAACCCAAAAAACAGAATAAAGGCCCAAGTTCCATAGATCCACCCCAAAACCACCCTAAACCTACCTGATCTTCTCCAAAACCCACAATTTACACTTTTCCACCATGATGACCATGGAAAACCCAACGAAACCCAAGAGAGCCCCCAAAACACGTCAAAA
>NW_028137096.1:0-56684 GCF_965140915.1 Aythya marila | reverse complement strand
GGTGATGCCGATATTTTTTGTGGTGTTTTGACGTGTTTTGGTGTCTCCATTAGGTTTGTTGGGTTCTTGTTTGTCATTATGTTAAATAGGTGTGGATTGTGGGTTTTGGAGAACATCAGGTAGGTTTTAGGGTGTCTTTGGGGTGGATCTATGGTTTTGGGGGATTTTCTTCCAGTTTTGGTGGTGATGCCGTTCTTGTTTGGGGTGTTTTTGACGTTTTTTGGGGTCTCTGTTGGGTTCTGTTGGGTTCTCGTTGGTCATCGTGTTGGAAAAGGGTAAATTGTGGGTTTTGGAGAACATCAGGTAGGTTTAGGGTGTCTTTGGGGTGGATCTATGGTTTTGGGGGATTTTCTTCCAGTTTTGGTGGTGATGCCGTTCTTGTTTGGGGTGTTTTTGACGTTTTTTGGGGTCTCTGTTGGGTTCTGTTGGGTTCTCGTTGGTCATCGTGTTGGAAAAGGGTAAATTGTGGGTTTGGAGAACATCAGGTAGGTTTAGGGTGTCTTTGGGGTGGATCTATGGTTTTGGGGGATTTTCTTCCAGTTTTGGTGGTGATGCCGTTCTTGTTTGGGGTGTTTTTTACGTGTTTTTGGGGTCTCCATTAGGTTTTGTTGGGTTCTTGTTTGTCATTATGTTAAATAGGTGTGGATTGTGGGTTTTTGGAGAAAATCAGGTAGGTTTAGGGTGTCTTTGGGGTGGATCTATGGTTTTGGGGATTTTCTTCCAGTTTTGGGGGTGATGCCGTTCTTGTTTGGGGTGTTTTTGACGTGTTTTGGGGGTCTCCGTTGGGTTTTGTTGGGTTCTCGTTGGTTATCATGGTGGAAAAGGGTAAATTGTGGGTTTTGGAGAACATCAGGTAGGTTTAGGGTGTTTTTTGGGGTGGATCTATGGTTTTGGCGTATTTTCTTCCAGTTTTGGGGGTGATGCCGATATTTTTTTGGGGTGTTTTTGACGTGTTTTGGTGTCTCCATTAGGTTTTGTTGGGTTTCTTGTTTGTCATTATGTTAAATAGGAGTGGATTGTGGGTTTTGGAGAACATCAGGTAGGTTTAGGGTGGTTTTTGGGGTTGGATCTATGGGTTTGGGGGATTTTCTTCCAGTTTTGGTGGTGATGCCGTTCTTGTTTTGGGTGTTTTTGACGTTTTTTTGGGGTCTCTGTTGGGTTCTGTTGGGTTCTCGTTGGTCATCGTGTTGGAAAAGGGTAAATTGTGGTTTTTGGAGAACATCAGGTAGGTTTAGGGTGTCTTTGGGGTGGATCTATGGTTTTGGGGGATTTTCTTCCAGTTTTGGGGGTGATGCCGTTCTTGTTTGGGTGTTTTTGACGTGTTTTGGTGTCTCCATTAGGTTTTGTTGGGTTCTTGTTTGTCATTATGTTAAATAGGTGTGGATTGTGGGTTTTGGAGAACATCAGGTAGGTTTAGGGTGTCTTTGGGGTGGATCTATGGTTTTGGGGGATTTTTCTTCCAGTTTTGGTGGTGATGCCGTTCTTGTTTGGGGTGTTTTTGACGTGTTTTGGTGTCTCCATTAGGTTTTGTTGGGTTCTTGTTTGTCATTATGTTAAATAGGAGTGGATTGTGGGTTTTGGAGAACATCAGGTAGGTTTAGGGTGTCTTTGGGGTGGATCTATGGTTTTGGGGGATTTTCTTCCAGTTTTGGTGGTGATGCCGTTCTTGTTTGGGGTGTTTTTGACGTTTTTTGGGGTCTCTGTTGGGTTCTGTTGGGTTCTCGTTGGTCATCGTGTTGGAAAAGGGTAAATTGTGGGTTTTGGAGAACATCAGGTAGGTTTAGGGTGGTCTTTGGGGTGGATCTATGGTTTTGGGGGATTTTCTTCCAGTTTTGGTGGTGATGCCGTTCTTGTTTGGGGTTTTTTTGACGTTTTTTGGGGTCTCTGTTGGGTTTTGTTGGGTTCTCGTTGGTTATCATGGTGGAAAAGGGTAAATTGTGGGTTTTGGAGAACATCAGGTAGGTTTAGGGTGTCTTTGGGGTGGATCTATGGTTTGGGGGATTTTCTTCCAGTTTTGGGGGTGATGCCGATATTTTTTGGGGTGTTTTTGACGTGTTTTGGGGTCTCCATTAGGTTTTGTTGGGTTCTTGTTTGTCATTATGTTAAATAGGAGTGGATTGTGGGTTTGGAGAACATCAGGTAGTTTTAGGGTGGTTTTGGGGTGGATCTATGGTTTTGGGGGATTTTCTTCCAGTTTTGGTGGTGATGCCGTTCTTGTTTGGGGTGTTTTTGACGTTTTTGGGGTCTCTGTTGGGTTCTGTTGGGTTCTCGTTGGTCATCGTGTTGGAAAAGGGTAAATTGTGGGTTTTGGAGAACTTCAGGTAGGTTTAGGGGGACTTTTCGCGTGGATTCATGGTATTTGGGTTTTCTTCTTTTTGGGGGAGTGATCCTCTCCTTTCTTCATTATGTTAAATAGGAGTGGATTGTGGGTTTTGGAGAACATCAGGTAGTTTTAGGGTGGTTTTGGGGTGGATCTATGGTTTTGGGGGATTTTCTTCCAGTTTTGGTGGTGATGCCGTTCTTGTTTGGGGGGTGTTTTTTACGTGTTTTGGGGTCTCCATTAGGTTTTGTTGGGTTCTTGTTTGTCATTATGTTAAATAGGAGTGGATTGTGGGTTTTTGGAGAACATCAGGTAGGTTTAGGGTGGTCTTTGGGGTGGATCTATGGTTTTGGGGGATTTTCTTCCAGTTTTGGTGGTGATGCCGTTCTTGTTTGGGGTGTTTTTGACGTTTTTTGGGGTCTCCGTTGGGTTTTGTTGGGTTCTCGTTGGTTATCATGGTGGAAAAGGGTAAATTGTGGGTTTTGGAGAAAATCAGGTAGGTTTAGGGTGTCTTTGGGGTGGATCTATGGTTTTGGGGGATTTTCTTCCAGTTTTGGGGGTGATGCCGATATTTTTTGGGGTGTTTTTGACGTGTTTTGGGGTCTCCATTAGGTTTTGTTGGGTTCTTGTTTGTCATTATGTTAAATAGGAGTGGATTGTGGGTTTTGGAGAACATCAGGTAGTTTTAGGGTGGTTTTGGGGTGGATCTATGGTTTTGGGGGATTTTCTTCCAGTTTTGGTGGTGATGCCGTTCTTGTTTGGAGTGTTTTTGACGTTTTTTGGGGTCTCTGTTGGGTTCTGTTGGGTTCTCGTTGGTCATCGTGTTGGAAAAGGGTAAATTGTGGGTTTTGGAGAACATCAGGTAGGTTTAGGGTGTCTTTGGGGTGGATCTATGGTTTTGGGGGATTTTCTTCCAGTTTTGGTGGTGATGCCGTTCTTGTTTGGGGTGTTTTTGACGTGTTTTGGGGTCTCCGTTGGGTTTTGTTGGGTTCTCGTTGGTTATCATGGTGGAAAAGGGTAAATTGTGGGTTTTGGAGAACATCAGGTAGGTTTAGGGTGTTTTTGGGGTGGATCTATGGTTTTGGCGTATTTTCTTCCAGTTTTGGGGGTGATGCCGATATTTTTTGGGGTGTTTTTGACGTGTTTTGGGGTCTCCATTAGGTTTTGTTGGGTTCTTGTTTGTCATTATGTTAAATAGGAGTGGATTGTGGGTTTTGGAGAACATCAGGTAGGTTTAGGGTGGTTTTGGGGTGGATCTATGGTTTTGGGGGATTTTCTTCCAGTTTTGGTGGTGATGCCGTTCTTGTTTGGGGTGTTTTTGACGTTTTTTGGGGTCTCTGTTGGGTTCTGTTGGGTTCTCGTTGGTCATCGTGTTGGAAAAGGGTAAATTGTGGGTTTTGGAGAACTTCAGGTAGGTTTAGGGGGACTTTTCGCGTGGATTCATGGTATTTGGGTTTTCTTCTTTTTGGGGGAGTGATCCTCTCCTTTCTTCATTATGTTAAATAGGAGTGGATTGTGGGTTTTGGAGAAGATCAGGTAGTTTTAGGGTGGTTTTGGGGTGGATCTATGGTTTTGGGGGATTTTCTTCCAGTTTTGGGGGTGATGCCGATATTTTTTGTGGTGTTTTTGACGTGTTTTGGTGTCTCCATTAGGTTTTGTTGGGTTCTTGTTTGTCATTATGTTAAATAGGTGTGGATTGTGGGTTTTGGAGAACATCAGGTAGGTTTAGGGTGTCTTTGGGGTGGATCTATGGTTTTGGGGGATTTTCTTCCAGTTTTGGTGGTGATGCCGTTCTTGTTTGGGGTGTTTTTGACGTTTTTTGGGGTCTCTGTTGGGTTCTGTTGGGTTCTCGTTGGTCATCGTGTTGGAAAAGGGTAAATTGTGGGTTTTGGAGAACATCAGGTAGGTTTAGGGTGTCTTTGGGGTGGATCTATGGTTTTGGGGGATTTTCTTCCAGTTTTGGTGGTGATGCCGTTCTTGTTTGGGGTGTTTTTGACGTTTTTTGGGGTCTCCGTTGGGTTTTGTTGGGTTCTCGTTGGTTATCATGGTGGAAAAGGGTAAATTGTGGGTTTTGGAGAAAATCAGGTAGGTTTAGGGTGTCTTTGGGGTGGATCTATGGTTTTGGGGGATTTTCTTCCAGTTTTGGTGGTGATGCCGATATTTTTGGGGTGTTTTTTACGTGTTTTGGGGTCTCCGTTGGGTTTTGTTGGGTTCTTGTTTGTCATTATGTTAAATAGGAGTGGATTGTGGGTTTTGGAGAACATCAGGTAGTTTTAGGGTGGTTTTGGGGTGGATCTATGGTTTTGGGGGATTTTCTTCCAGTTTTGGTGGTGATGCCGTTCTTGTTTGGGGTGTTTTTGACGTTTTTTGGGGTCTCTGTTGGGTTCTGTTGGGTTCTCGTTGGTCATCGTGTTGGAAAAGGGTAAATTGTGGTTTTTGGAGAACATCAGGTAGGTTTAGGGTGTCTTTGGGGTGGATCTATGGTTTTGGGGGATTTTCTTCCAGTTTTGGTGGTGATGCCGTTCTTGTTTGGGGTGTTTTTTACGTGTTTTGGGGTCTCCATTAGGTTTTGTTGGGTTCTTGTTTGTCATTATGTTAAATAGGTGTGGATTGTGGGTTTTGGAGAAAATCAGGTAGGTTTAGGGTGTCTTTGGGGTGGATCTATGGTTTTGGGGGATTTTCTTCCAGTTTTGGGGGTGATGCCATTCTTGTTTGGGGTGTTTTTGACGTGTTTTGGGGGTCTCCGTTGGGTTTTGTTGGGTTCTCGTTGGTTATCATGGTGGAAAAGGGTAAATTGTGGGTTTTGGAGAACATCAGGTAGGTTTAGGGTGTTTTTGGGGTGGATCTATGGTTTTGGCGTATTTTCTTCCAGTTTTGGGGGTGATGCCGATATTTTTTGGGGTGTTTTTGACGTGTTTTGGTGTCTCCATTAGGTTTTGTTGGGTTCTTGTTTGTCATTATGTTAAATAGGAGTGGATTGTGGGTTTTGGAGAACATCAGGTAGGTTTAGGGTGGTTTTGGGGTGGATCTATGGTTTTGGGGGATTTTCTTCCAGTTTTGGTGGTGATGCCGTTCTTGTTTTGGGTGTTTTTGACGTTTTTTGGGGTCTCTGTTGGGTTCTGTTGGGTTCTCGTTGGTCATCGTGTTGGAAAAGGGTAAATTGTGGTTTTTGGAGAACATCAGGTAGGTTTAGGGTGTCTTTGGGGTGGATCTATGGTTTTGGGGGATTTTCTTCCAGTTTTGGGGGTGATGCCGTTCTTGTTTGGGGTGTTTTTGACGTGTTTTGGTGTCTCCATTAGGTTTTGTTGGGTTCTTGTTTGTCATTATGTTAAATAGGTGTGGATTGTGGGTTTTGGAGAACATCAGGTAGGTTTAGGGTGTCTTTGGGGTGGATCTATGGTTTTGGGGGATTTTCTTCCAGTTTTGGGGGTGATGCCGATATTTTTTGGGGTGTTTTTGACGTGTTTTGGGGTCTCCATTAGGTTTTGTTGGGTTCTTGTTTGTCATTATGTTAAATAGGAGTGGATTGTGGGTTTTGGAGAACATCAGGTAGGTTTAGGGTGGTTTTGGGGTGGATCTATGGTTTTGGGGGATTTTCTTCCAGTTTTGGTGGTGATGCCGTTCTTGTTTGGGGTGTTTTTGACGTTTTTTGGGGTCTCTGTTGGGTTCTGTTGGGTTCTCGTTGGTCATCGTGTTGGAAAAGGGTAAATTGTGGTTTTTGGAGAACATCAGGTAGGTTTAGGGTGTCTTTGGGGTGGATCTATGGTTTTGGGGGATTTTCTTCCAGTTTTGGGGGTGATGCCGTTCTTGTTTGGGGTGTTTTTGACGTGTTTTGGGGTCTCCGTTGGGTTTTGTTGGGTTCTCGTTGGTTATCATGGTGGAAAAGTGTAAATTGTGGGTTTTGGAGAAAATCAGGTAGGTTTAGGGTGTCTTTGGGGTGGATCTATGGTTTTGGGGGATTTTCTTCCAGTTTTGGGGGTGATGCCGATATTTTTTGGGGTGTTTTTGACGTGTTTTGGGGTCTCCATTAGGTTTTGTTGGGTTCTTGTTTGTCATTATGTTAAATAGGAGTGGATTGTGGGTTTTGGAGAACATCAGGTAGTTTTAGGGTGGTTTTGGGGTGGATCTATGGTTTTGGGGGATTTTCTTCCAGTTTTGGTGGTGATGCCGTTCTTGTTTGGAGTGTTTTTGACGTTTTTTGGGGTCTCTGTTGGGTTCTGTTGGGTTCTGGTTGGTCATCGTGTTGGAAAAGGGTAAATTGTGGGTTTTGGAGAACATCAGGTAGGTTTAGGGTGTCTTTGGGGTGGATCTATGGTTTTGGGGGATTTTCTTCCAGTTTTGGTGGTGATGCCGTTCTTGTTTGGGGTGTTTTTGACGTGTTTTGGGGTCTCCGTTGGGTTTTGTTGGGTTCTCGTTGGTTATCATGGTGGAAAAGGGTAAATTGTGGGTTTTGGAGAACATCAGGTAGGTTTAGGGTGTTTTTGGGGTGGATCTATGGTTTTGGCGTATTTTCTTCCAGTTTTGGGGGTGATGCCGATATTTTTTGTGGTGTTTTTGACGTGTTTTGGGGTCTCCATTAGGTTTTGTTGGGTTCTTGTTTGTCATTATGTTAAATAGGAGTGGATTGTGGGTTTTGGAGAACATCAGGTAGGTTTAGGGTGGTTTTGGGGTGGATCTATGGTTTTGGGGGATTTTCTTCCAGTTTTGGTGGTGATGCCGTTCTTGTTTGGGGTGTTTTTGACGTTTTTTGGGGTCTCTGTTGGGTTCTGTTGGGTTCTCGTTGGTCATCGTGTTGTAAAAGGGTAAATTGTGGGTTTTGGAGAACTTCAGGTAGGTTTAGGGGGACTTTTCGCGTGGATTCATGGTATTTGGGTTTTCTTCTTTTTGGGGGAGTGATCCTCTCCTTTCTTCACTATGTTAAATAGGAGTGGATTGTGGGTTTTGGAGAACATTAGGTAGTTTTAGGGTGGTTTTGGGGTGGATCTATGGTTTTGGGGGATTTTCTTCCAGTTTTGGGGGTGATGCCGATATTTTTTGTGGTGTTTTTGACGTGTTTTGGTGTCTCCATTAGGTTTTGTTGGGTTCTTGTTTGTCATTATGTTAAATAGGTGTGGATTGTGGGTTTTGGAGAACATCAGGTAGGTTTAGGGTGTCTTTGGGGTGGATCTATGGTTTTGGGGGATTTTCTTCCAGTTTTGGTGGTGATGCCGTTCTTGTTTGGGGTGTTTTTGACGTTTTTTGGGGTCTCTGTTGGGTTCTGTTGGGTTCTCGTTGGTCATCGTGTTGGAAAAGGGTAAATTGTGGGTTTTGGAGAACATCAGGTAGGTTTAGGGTGTCTTTGGGGTGGATCTATGGTTTTGGGGGATTTTCTTCCAGTTTTGGTGGTGATGCCGTTCTTGTTTGGGGTGTTTTTGACGTTTTTTGGGGTCTCTGTTGGGTTCTGTTGGGTTCTCGTTGGTCATCGTGTTGGAAAAGGGTAAATTGTGGGTTTTGGAGAAAATCAGGTAGGTTTAGGGTGTCTTTGGGGTGGATCTATGGTTTTGGGGGATTTTCTTCCAGTTTTGGTGGTGATGCCGATATTTTTGGGGTGTTTTTTACGTGTTTTGGGGTCTCCGTTGGGTTTTGTTGGGTTCTTGTTTGTCATTATGTTAAATAGGAGTGGATTGTGGTTTTTGGAGAACATCAGGTAGTTTTAGGGTGGTTTTGGGGTGGATCTATGGTTTTGGGGGATTTTCTTCCAGTTTTGGTGGTGATGCCGTTCTTGTTTGGGGTGTTTTTGACGTTTTTTGGGGTCTCTGTTGGGTTCTGTTGGGTTCTCGTTGGTCATCGTGTTGGAAAAGGGTAAATTGTGGTTTTTGGAGAACATCAGGTAGGTTTAGGGTGTCTTTGGGGTGGATCTATGGTTTTGGGGGATTTTCTTCCAGTTTTGGTGGTGATGCCGTTCTTGTTTGGGGTGTTTTTTACGTGTTTTGGGGTCTCCATTAGGTTTTGTTGGGTTCTTGTTTGTCATTATGTTAAATAGGTGTGGATTGTGGGTTTTGGAGAAAATCAGGTAGGTTTAGGGTGTCTTTGGGGTGGATCTATGGTTTTGGGGGATTTTCTTCCAGTTTTGGGGGTGATGCCGTTCTTGTTTGGGGTGTTTTTGACGTGTTTTGGGGGTCTCCGTTGGGTTTTGTTGGGTTCTCGTTGGTTATCATGGTGGAAAAGGGTAAATTGTGGGTTTTGGAGAACATCAGGTAGGTTTAGGGTGTTTTTGGGGTGGATCTATGGTTTTGGCGTATTTTCTTCCAGTTTTGGGGGTGATGCCGATATTTTTTGGGGTGTTTTTGACGTGTTTTGGTGTCTCCATTAGGTTTTGTTGGGTTCTTGTTTGTCATTATGTTAAATAGGAGTGGATTGTGGGTTTTGGAGAACATCAGGTAGGTTTAGGGTGGTTTTGGGGTGGATCTATGGTTTTGGGGGATTTTCTTCCAGTTTTGGTGGTGATGCCGTTCTTGTTTGGGGTGTTTTTGACGTTTTTTGGGGTCTCTGTTGGGTTCTGTTGGGTTCTCGTTGGTCATCGTGTTGGAAAAGGGTAAATTGTGGTTTTTGGAGAACATCAGGTAGGTTTAGGGTGTCTTTGGGGTGGATCTATGGTTTTGGGGGATTTTCTTCCAGTTTTGGGGGTGATGCCGTTCTTGTTTGGGGTGTTTTTGACGTGTTTTGGTGTCTCCATTAGGTTTTGTTGGGTTCTTGTTTGTCATTATGTTAAATAGGTGTGGATTGTGGGTTTTGGAGAACATCAGGTAGGTTTAGGGTGTCTTTGGGGTGGATCTATGGTTTTGGGGGATTTTCTTCCAGTTTTGGTGGTGATGCCGTTCTTGTTTGGGGTGTTTTTGACGTGTTTTGGGGTCTCCATTAGGTTTTGTTGGGTTCTTGTTTGTCATTATGTTAAATAGGAGTGGATTGTGGGTTTTGGAGAACATCAGGTAGGTTTAGGGTGGTTTTGGGGTGGATCTATGGTTTTGGGGGATTTTCTTCCAGTTTTGGTGGTGATGCCGTTCTTGTTTGGGGTGTTTTTGACGTTTTTTGGGGTCTCTGTTGGGTTCTGTTGGGTTCTCGTTGGTCATCGTGTTGGAAAAGGGTAAATTGTGGGTTTTGGAGAACATCAGGTAGGTTTAGGGTGTCTTTGGGGTGGATCTATGGTTTTGGGGGATTTTCTTCCAGTTTTGGTGGTGATGCCGTTCTTGTTTGGGGTGTTTTTGACGTGTTTTGGTGTCTCCATTAGGTTTTGTTGGGTTCTTGTTTGTCATTATGTTAAATAGGTGTGGATTGTGGGTTTTGGAGAACATCAGGTAGGTTTAGGGTGTCTTTGGGGTGGATCTATGGTTTTGGGGGATTTTCTTCCAGTTTTGGGGGTGATGCCGTTCTTGTTTGGGGTGTTTTTGACGTTTTTTGGGGTCTCTGTTGGGTTCTGTTGGGTTCTCGTTGGTCATCGTGTTGGAAAAGGGTAAATTGTGGGTTTTGGAGAACTTCAGGTAGGTTTAGGGGGACTTTTCGCGTGGATTCATGGTATTTGGGTTTTCTTCTTTTTGGGGGAGTGATCCTCTCCTTTCTTCATTATGTTAAATAGGAGTGGATTGTGGGTTTTGGAGAACATCAGGTAGTTTTAGGGTGGTTTTGGGGTGGATCTATGGTTTGGGGGGATTTTCTTCCAGTTTTGGTGGTGATGCCGTTCTTGTTTGGGGTGTTTTTGACGTTTTTTGGGGTCTCTGTTGGGTTCTGTTGGGTTCTCGTTGGTCATCGTGTTGGAAAAGGGTAAATTGTGGTTTTTGGAGAACATCAGGTAGGTTTAGGGTGTCTTTGGGGTGGATCTATGGTTTTGGGGGATTTTCTTCCAGTTTTGGTGGTGATGCCGTTCTTGTTTGGGGTTTTTTTGACGTTTTTTGGGGTCTCTGTTGGGTTTTGTTGGGTTCTCGTTGGTTATCATGGTGGAAAAGGGTAAATTGTGGGTTTTGGAGAACATCAGGTAGGTTTAGGGTGTCTTTGGGGTGGATCTATGGTTTTGGGGGATTTTCTTCCAGTTTTGGGGGTGATGCCGATATTTTTTGGGGTGTTTTTGACGTGTTTTGGTGTCTCCATTAGGTTTTGTTGGGTTCTTGTTTGTCATTATGTTAAATAGGAGTGGATTGTGGGTTTTGGAGAACATCAGGTAGTTTTAGGGTGGTTTTGGGGTGGATCTATGGTTTTGGGGGATTTTCTTCCAGTTTTGGTGGTGATGCCGTTCTTGTTTGGGGTGTTTTTGACGTTTTTTGGGGTCTCTGTTGGGTTCTGTTGGGTTCTCGTTGGTCATCGTGTTGGAAAAGGGTAAATTGTGGGTTTTGGAGAACTTCAGGTAGGGTTAGGGGGACTTTTCGCGTGGATTCATGGTTTTTGGGTTTTCTTCTTTTTGGGGGAGTGATCCTCTCCTTTCTTCATTATGTTAAATAGGAGTGGATTGTGGGTTTTGGAGAACATCAGGTAGTTTTAGGGTGGTTTTGGGGTGGATCTATGGTTTTGGGGGATTTTCTTCCAGTTTTGGTGGTGATGCCGTTCTTGTTTGGGGTGTTTTTGACGTTTTTTGGGGTCTCTGTTGGGTTCTGTTGGGTTCTCGTTGGTCATCGTGTTGGAAAAGGGTAAATTGTGGTTTTTGGAGAACATCAGGTAGGTTTAGGGTGTCTTTGGGGTGGATCTATGGTTTTGGGGGATTTTCTTCCAGTTTTGGTGGTGATGCCGTTCTTGTTTGGGGTGTTTTTGACGTTTTTTGGGGTCTCCGTTGGGTTTTGTTGGGTTCTCGTTGGTTATCATGGTGGAAAAGGGTAAATTGTGGGTTTTGGAGAAAATCAGGTAGGTTTAGGGTGTCTTTGGGGTGGATCTATGGTTTTGGGGGATTTTCTTCCAGTTTTGGGGGTGATGCCGATATTTTTTGGGGTGTTTTTTACGTGTTTTGGGGTCTCCATTAGGTTTTGTTGGGTTCTTGTTTGTCATTATGTTAAATAGGAGTGGATTGTGGGTTTTGGAGAACATCAGGTAGTTTTAGGGTGGTTTTGGGGTGGATCTATGGTTTTGGGGGATTTTCTTCCAGTTTTGGTGGTGATGCCGTTCTTGTTTGGAGTGTTTTTGACGTTTTTTGGGGTCTCTGTTGGGTTCTGTTGGGTTCTCGTTGGTCATCGTGTTGGAAAAGGGTAAATTGTGGGTTTTGGAGAACATCAGGTAGGTTTAGGGTGTCTTTGGGGTGGATCTATGGTTTTGGGGGATTTTCTTCCAGTTTTGGTGGTGATGCCGTTCTTGTTTGGGGTGTTTTTGACGTGTTTTGGGGTCTCCGTTGGGTTTTGTTGGGTTCTCGTTGGTTATCATGGTGGAAAAGGGTAAATTGTGGGTTTTGGAGAACATCAGGTAGGTTTAGGGTGTTTTTGGGGTGGTTCTATGGTTTTGGCGTATTTTCTTCCAGTTTTGGGGGTGATGCCGATATTTTTTGGGGTGTTTTTGACGTGTTTTGGGGTCTCCATTAGGTTTTGTTGGGTTCTTGTTTGTCATTATGTTAAATAGGAGTGGATTGTGGGTTTTGGAGAACATCAGGTAGGTTTAGGGTGGTTTTGGGGTGGATCTATGGTTTTGGGGGATTTTCTTCCAGTTTTGGTGGTGATGCCGTTCTTGTTTGGGGTGTTTTTGACGTTTTTTGGGGTCTCTGTTGGGTTCTGTTGGGTTCTCGTTGGTCATCGTGTTGTAAAAGGGTAAATTGTGGGTTTTGGAGAACTTCAGGTAGGTTTAGGGGGACTTTTCGCGTGGATTCATGGTATTTGGGTTTTCTTCTTTTTGGGGGAGTGATCCTCTCCTTTCTTCATTATGTTAAATAGGAGTGGATTGTGGGTTTTGGAGAAGATCAGGTAGTTTTAGGGTGGTTTTGGGGTGGATCTATGGTTTTGGGGGATTTTCTTCCAGTTTTGGGGGTGATGCCGATATTTTTTGTGGTGTTTTTGACGTGTTTTGGTGTCTCCATTAGGTTTTGTTGGGTTCTTGTTTGTCATTATGTTAAATAGGTGTGGATTGTGGGTTTTGGAGAACATCAGGTAGGTTTAGGGTGTCTTTGGGGTGGATCTATGGTTTTGGGGGATTTTCTTCCAGTTTTGGTGGTGATGCCGTTCTTGTTTGGGGTGTTTTTGACGTTTTTTGGGGTCTCTGTTGGGTTCTGTTGGGTTCTCGTTGGTCATCGTGTTGGAAAAGGGTAAATTGTGGGTTTTGGAGAACATCAGGTAGGTTTAGGGTGTCTTTGGGGTGGATCTATGGTTTTGGGGGATTTTCTTCCAGTTTTGGTGGTGATGCCGTTCTTGTTTGGGGTGTTTTTGACGTTTTTTGGGGTCTCCGTTGGGTTTTGTTGGGTTCTCGTTGGTTATCATGGTGGAAAAGGGTAAATTGTGGGTTTTGGAGAAAATCAGGTAGGTTTAGGGTGTCTTTGGGGTGGATCTATGGTTTTGGGGGATTTTCTTCCAGTTTTGGTGGTGATGCCGATATTTTTGGGGTGTTTTTTACGTGTTTTGGGGTCTCCGTTGGGTTTTGTTGGGTTCTTGTTTGTCATTATGTTAAATAGGAGTGGATTGTGGGTTTTGGAGAACATCAGGTAGTTTTAGGGTGGTTTTGGGGTGGATCTATGGTTTTGGGGGATTTTCTTCCAGTTTTGGTGGTGATGCCGTTCTTGTTTGGGGTGTTTTTGACGTTTTTTGGGGTCTCTGTTGGGTTCTGTTGGGTTCTCGTTGGTCATCGTGTTGGAAAAGTGTAAATTGTGGTTTTTGGAGAACATCAGGTAGGTTTAGGGTGTCTTTGGGGTGGATCTATGGTTTTGGGGGATTTTCTTCCAGTTTTGGTGGTGATGCCGTTCTTGTTTGGGGTGTTTTTTACGTGTTTTGGGGTCTCCATTAGGTTTTGTTGGGTTCTTGTTTGTCATTATGTTAAATAGGTGTGGATTGTGGGTTTTGGAGAAAATCAGGTAGGTTTAGGGTGTCTTTGGGGTGGATCTATGGTTTTGGGGGATTTTCTTCCAGTTTTGGGGGTGATGCCGTTCTTGTTTGGGGTGTTTTTGACGTGTTTTGGGGGTCTCCGTTGGGTTTTGTTGGGTTCTCGTTGGTTATCATGGTGGAAAAGGGTAAATTGTGGGTTTTGGAGAACATCAGGTAGGTTTAGGGTGTCTTTGGGGTGGATCTATGGTTTTGGGGGATTTTCTTCCAGTTTTGGGGGTGATGCCGTTCTTGTTTGGGGTGTTTTTGACGTTTTTTGGTGTCTCCATTAGGTTTTGTTGGGTTCTTGTTTGTCATTATGTTAAATAGGAGTGGATTGTGGGTTTTGGAGAACATCAGGTAGGTTTAGGGTGGTTTTGGGGTGGATCTATGGTTTTGGGGGATTTTCTTCCAGTTTTGGTGGTGATGCCGTTCTTGTTTTGGGTGTTTTTGACGTTTTTTGGGGTCTCTGTTGGGTTCTGTTGGGTTCTCGTTGGTCATCGTGTTGGAAAAGGGTAAATTGTGGTTTTTGGAGAACATCAGGTAGGTTTAGGGTGTCTTTGGGGTGGATCTATGGTTTTGGGGGATTTTCTTCCAGTTTTGGGGGTGATGCCGTTCTTGTTTGGGGTGTTTTTGACGTGTTTTGGTGTCTCCATTAGGTTTTGTTGGGTTCTTGTTTGTCATTATGTTAAATAGGTGTGGATTGTGGGTTTTGGAGAACATCAGGTAGGTTTAGGGTGTCTTTGGGGTGGATCTATGGTTTTGGGGGATTTTCTTCCAGTTTTGGGGGTGATGCCGATATTTTTTGGGGTGTTTTTGACGTGTTTTGGGGTCTCCATTAGGTTTTGTTGGGTTCTTGTTTGTCATTATGTTAAATAGGAGTGGATTGTGGGTTTTGGAGAACATCAGGTAGGTTTAGGGTGGTTTTGGGGTGGATCTATGGTTTTGGGGGATTTTCTTCCAGTTTTGGTGGTGATGCCGTTCTTGTTTGGGGTGTTTTTGACGTTTTTTGGGGTCTCTGTTGGGTTCTGTTGGGTTCTCGTTGGTCATCGTGTTGGAAAAGGGTAAATTGTGGTTTTTGGAGAACATCAGGTAGGTTTAGGGTGTCTTTGGGGTGGATCTATGGTTTTGGGGGATTTTCTTCCAGTTTTGGGGGTGATGCCGTTCTTGTTTGGGGTGTTTTTGACGTGTTTTGGGGTCTCCGTTGGGTTTTGTTGGGTTCTCGTTGGTTATCATGGTGGAAAAGTGTAAATTGTGGGTTTTGGAGAAAATCAGGTAGGTTTAGGGTGTCTTTGGGGTGGATCTATGGTTTTGGGGGATTTTCTTCCAGTTTTGGGGGTGATGCCGATATTTTTTGGGGTGTTTTTTACGTGTTTTGGGGTCTCCATTAGGTTTTGTTGGGTTCTTGTTTGTCATTTTGTTAAATAGGAGTGGATTGTGGGTTTTGGAGAACATCAGGTAGGTTTAGGGTGGTTTTGGGGTGGATCTATGGTTTTGGGGGATTTTCTTCCAGTTTTGGTGGTGATGCCGTTCTTGTTTGGGGTGTTTTTGACGTTTTTTGGGGTCTCTGTTGGGTTCTGTTGGGTTCTCGTTGGTCATCGTGTTGGAAAAGGGTAAATTGTGGTTTTTGGAGAACATCAGGTAGGTTTAGGGTGTCTTTGGGGTGGATCTATGGTTTTGGGGGATTTTCTTCCAGTTTTGGTGGTGATGCCGTTCTTGTTTGGGGTGTTTTTTACGTGTTTTGGTGTCTCCATTAGGTTTTGTTGGGTTCTTGTTTGTCATTATGTTAAATAGGTGTGGATTGTGGGTTTTGGAGAACATCAGGTAGGTTTAGGGTGTCTTTGGGGTGGATCTATGGTTTTGGGGGATTTTCTTCCAGTTTTGGTGGTGATGCCGTTCTTGTTTGGGGTGTTTTTGACGTTTTTTGGGGTCTCTGTTGGGTTCTGTTGGGTTCTCGTTGGTCATCGTGTTGGAAAAGGGTAAATTGTGGGTTTTGGAGAACTTCAGGTAGGTTTAGGGGGACTTTTCGCGTGGATTCATGGTATTTGGGTTTTCTTCTTTTTGGGGGAGTGATCCTCTCCTTTCTTCATTATGTTAAATAGGAGTGGATTGTGGGTTTTGGAGAACATCAGGTAGTTTTAGGGTGGTTTTGGGGTGGATCTATGGTTTTGGGGGATTTTCTTCCAGTTTTGGTGGTGATGCCGTTCTTGTTTGGGGTGTTTTTGATGTTTTTTGGGGTCTCTGTTGGGTTCTGTTGGGTTCTCGTTGGTCATCGTGTTGGAAAAGGGTAAATTGTGGTTTTTGGAGAACATCAGGTAGGTTTAGGGTGTCTTTGGGGTGGATCTATGGTTTTGGGGGATTTTCTTCCAGTTTTGGTGGTGATGCCGTTCTTGTTTGGGGTGTTTTTGACGTGTTTTGGTGTCTCCGTTGGGTTTTGTTGGGTTCTCGTTGGTTATCATGGTGGAAAAGGGTAAATTGTGGGTTTTGGAGAACATCAGGTAGGTTTAGGGTGTCTTTGGGGTGGATCTATGGTTTTGGGGGATTTTCTTCCAGTTTTGGTGGTGATGCCGTTCTTGTTTGGGGTGTTTTTGACGTGTTTTGGTGTCTCCATTAGGTTTTGTTGGGTTCTTGTTTGTCATTATGTTAAATAGGAGTGGATTGTGGGTTTTGGAGAACATCAGGTAGGTTTAGGGTGTCTTTGGGGTGGATCTATGGTTTTGGGGGATTTTCTTCCAGTTTTGGGGGTGATGCCGATATTTTTTGGGGTGTTTTTGACGTGTTTTGGGGTCTCCATTAGGTTTTGTTGGGTTCTTGTTTGTCATTATGTTAAATAGGAGTGGATTGTGGGTTTTGGAGAACATCAGGTAGGTTTAGGGTGGTTTTGGGGTGGATCTATTGTTTTGGGGGATTTTCTTCCAGTTTTGGTGGTGATGCCGTTCTTGTTTGGGGTGTTTTTGACGTTTTTTGGGGTCTCTGTTGGGTTCTGTTGGGTTCTCGTTAGTCATCGTGTTGGAAAAGGGTAAATTGTGGTTTTTGGAGAACATCAGGTAGGTTTAGGGTGTCTTTGGGGTGGATCTATGGTTTTGGGGGATTTTCTTCCAGTTTTGGTGGTGATGCCGTTCTTGTTTGGGGTGTTTTTGACGTTTTTTGGGGTCTCCGTTGGGTTTTATTGGGTTCTCGTTGGTTATCATGGTGGAAAAGGGTAAATTGTGGGTTTTGGAGAAAATCAGGTAGGTTTAGGGTGTCTTTGGGGTGGATCTATGGTTTTGGGGGATTTTCTTCCAGTTTTGGGGGTGATTCCGATATTTTTTGGGGTGTTTTTGACGTGTTTTGGGGTCTCCATTAGGTTTTGTTGGGTTCTTGTTTGTCATTATGTTAAATAGGAGTGGATTGTGGGTTTTGGAGAACATCAGGTAGGTTTAGGGTGGTTTTGGGGTGGATCTATGGTTTTGGGGGATTTTCTTCCAGTTTTGGTGGTGATGCCGTTCTTGTTTGGGGTCTTTTTGACGTTTTTTGGGGTCTCTGTTGGGTTCTGTTGGGTTCTCGTTGGTCATCGTGTTGGAAAAGGGTAAATTGTGGGTTTTGGAGAACTTCAGGTAGGTGTAGGGGGACTTTTCACGTGGATTCATGGTATTTGGGTTTTCTTCTTTTTGGGGGAGTGATCCTCTCCTTTCTTCATTATGTTAAATAGGAGTGGATTGTGGTTTTTGGAGAACATCAGGTAGGTTTAGGGTGTCTTTGGGGTGGATCTATGGTTTTGGGGGATTTTCTTCCAGTTTTGGTGGTGATGCCGTTCTTGTTTGGGGTGTTTTTGACGTGTTTTGGTGTCTCCGTTGGGTTTTGTTGGGTTCTCGTTGGTTATCATGGTGGAAAAGGGTAAATTGTGGGTTTTGGAGAACATCAGGTAGGTTTAGGGTGTCTTTGGGGTGGATCTATGGTTTTGGGGGATTTTCTTCCAGTTTTGGTGGTGATGCCGTTCTTGTTTGGGGTGTTTTTGACGTGTTTTGGTGTCTCCATTAGGTTTTGTTGGGTTCTTGTTTGTCATTATGTTAAATAGGAGTGGATTGTGGGTTTTGGAGAACATCAGGTAGGTTTAGGGTGTCTTTGGGGTGGATCTATGGTTTTGGGGGATTTTCTTCCAGTTTTGGGGGTGATGCCGATATTTTTTGGGGTGTTTTTGACGTGTTTTGGGGTCTCCATTAGGTTTTGTTGGGTTCTTGTTTGTCATTATGTTAAATAGGAGTGGATTGTGGGTTTTGGAGAACATCAGGTAGGTTTAGGGTGGTTTTGGGGTGGATCTATTGTTTTGGGGGATTTTCTTCCAGTTTTGGTGGTGATGCCGTTCTTGTTTGGGGTGTTTTTGACGTTTTTTGGGGTCTCTGTTGGGTTCTGTTGGGTTCTCGTTAGTCATCGTGTTGGAAAAGGGTAAATTGTGGTTTTTGGAGAACATCAGGTAGGTTTAGGGTGTCTTTGGGGTGGATCTATGGTTTTGGGGGATTTTCTTCCAGTTTTGGTGGTGATGCCGTTCTTGTTTGGGGTGTTTTTGACGTTTTTTGGGGTCTCCGTTGGGTTTTATTGGGTTCTCGTTGGTTATCATGGTGGAAAAGGGTAAATTGTGGGTTTTGGAGAAAATCAGGTAGGTTTAGGGTGTCTTTGGGGTGGATCTATGGTTTTGGGGGATTTTCTTCCAGTTTTGGGGGTGATTCCGATATTTTTTGGGGTGTTTTTGACGTGTTTTGGGGTCTCCATTAGGTTTTGTTGGGTTCTTGTTTGTCATTATGTTAAATAGGAGTGGATTGTGGGTTTTGGAGAACATCAGGTAGGTTTAGGGTGGTTTTGGGGTGGATCTATGGTTTTGGGGGATTTTCTTCCAGTTTTGGTGGTGATGCCGTTCTTGTTTGGGGTCTTTTTGACGTTTTTTGGGGTCTCTGTTGGGTTCTGTTGGGTTCTCGTTGGTCATCGTGTTGGAAAAGGGTAAATTGTGGGTTTTGGAGAACTTCAGGTAGGTGTAGGGGGACTTTTCACGTGGATTCATGGTATTTGGGTTTTCTTCTTTTTGGGGGAGTGATCCTCTCCTTTCTTCATTATGTTAAATAGGAGTGGATTGTGGGTTTTGGAGAAGATCAGGTAGTTTTAGGGTGGTTTTGGGGTGGATCTATGGTTTTGGGGGATTTTCTTCCAGTTTTGGTGGTGATGCCGTTCTTGTTTGGGGTGTTTTTGACGTTTTTTGGGGTCTCTGTTGGGTTCTGTTGGGTTCTCGTTGGTCATCGTGTTGGAAATTGTAAATTGTGGTTTTTGGAGAACATCAGGTAGGTTTAGGGTGTCTTTGGGGTGGATCTATGGTTTTGGGGGATTTTCTTGCAGTTTTGGTGGTGATGCCGTTCTTGTTTGGGGTGTTTTTGACGTGTTTTGGTGTCTCCATTAGGTTTTGTTGGGTTCTTGTTTGTCATTATGTTAAATAGGTGTGGATTGTGGGTTTTGGAGAACATCAGGTAGTTTTAGGGTGGTTTTGGGGTGGATCTATGGTTTTGGGGGATTTTCTTCCAGTTTTGGTGGTGATGCCGTTCTTGTTTGGGGTGTTTTTGACGTTTTTTGGGGTCTCTGTTGGGTTCTGTTGGGTTCTCGTTGGTCATCGTGTTGGAAAAGGGTAAATTGTGGTTTTTGGAGAACATCAGGTAGGTTTAGGGTGTCTTTGGGGTGGATCTATGGTTTTGGGGGATTTTCTTCCAGTTTTGGTGGTGATGCCGTTCTTGTTTGGGGTGTTTTTGACGTTTTTTGGGGTCTCCGTTGGGTTTTGTTGGTTTCTCGTTGGTTATCATGGTGGAAAAGGGTAAATTGTGGGTTTTGGAGAACATCAGGTAGGTTTAGGGTGTCTTTGGGGTGGATCTATGGTTTTGGGGGATTTTCTTCCAGTTTTGGTGGTGATGCCGATATTTTTTGGGGTGTTTTTGACGTGTTTTGGGGTCTCCATTAGGTTTTGTTGGGTTCTTGTTTGTCATTATGTTAAATAGGAGTGGATTGTGGGTTTTGGAGAACATCAGGTAGTTTTAGGGTGGTTTTGGGGTGGATCTATGGTTTTGGGGGATTTTCTTCCAGTTTTGGTGGTGATGCCGTTCTTGTTTTGGGTGTTTTTGACGTTTTTTGGGGTCTCTGTTGGGTTCTGTTGGGTTCTCGTTGGTCATCGTGTTGGAAAAGGGTAAATTGTGGGTTTTGGAGAACATCAGGTAGGTTTAGGGTGTCTTTGGGGTGGATCTATGGTTTTGGGGGATTTTCTTCCAGTTTTGGGGGTGATGCCGTTCTTGTTTGGTGTGTTTTTGACGTGTTTTGGTGTCTCCATTAGGTTTTGTTGGGTTCTTGTTTGTCATTATGTTAAATAGGTGTGGATTGTGGGTTTTGGAGAACATCAGGTAGGTTTAGGGTGTCTTTGGGGTGGATCTATGGTTTTGGGGGATTTTCTTCCAGTTTTGGGGGTGATGCCGATATTTTTTGGGGTGTTTTTGACGTGTTTTGGGGTCTCCATTAGGTTTTGTTGGGTTCCTGTTTGTCATTATGTTAAATAGGAGTGGATTGTGGGTTTTGGAGAACATCAGGTAGGTTTAGGGTGGTTTTGGGGTGGATCTATGGTTTTGGGGGATTTTCTTCCAGTTTTGGTGGTGATGCCGTTCTTGTTTGGGGTGTTTTTGACGTTTTTTGGGGTCTCTGTTGGGTTCTGTTGGGTTCTCGTTGGTCATCGTGTTGGAAAAGGGTAAATTGTGGTTTTTGGAGAACATCAGGTAGGTTTAGGGTGTCTTTGGGGTGGATCTATGGTTTTGGGGGATTTTCTTGCAGTTTTGGTGGTGATGCCGTTCTTGTTTGGGGTGTTTTTGACGTGTTTTGGGGTCTCCGTTGGGTTTTGTTGGGTTCTCGTTGGTTATCATGGTTGAAAACGGTAAATTGTGGGTTTTGGAGAAAATCAGGTAGGTTTAGGGTGTCTTTGGGGTGGATCTATGGTTTTGGGGGATTTTCTTCCAGTTTTGGGGGTGATGCCGATATTTTTTGGGGTGTTTTTTACGTGTTTTGGGGTCTCCATTAGGTTTTGTTGGGTTCCTGTTTGTCATTATGTTAAATAGGAGTGGATTGTGGGTTTTGGAGAACATCAGGTAGGTTTAGGGTGGTTTTGGGGTGGATCTATGGTTTTGGGGGATTTTCTTCCAGTTTTGGTGGTGATGCCGTTCTTGTTTGGGGTGTTTTTGACATTTTTTGGGGTCTCTGTTGGGTTCTGTTGGGTTCTCGTTGGTCATCGTGTTGGAAAAGGGTAAATTGTGGTTTTTGGAGAACATCAGGTAGGTTTAGGGTGTCTTTGGGGTGGATCTATGGTTTTGGGGGATTTTCTTCCAGTTTTGGTGGTGATGCCGTTCTTGTTTGGGGTGTTTTTGACGTTTTTTGGGGTCTCTGTTGGGTTCTGTTGGGTTCTCGTTGGTCATCGTGTTGTAAAAGGGTAAATTGTGGGTTTTGGAGAACTTCAGGTAGGTTTAGGGGGACTTTTCGCGTGGATTCATGGTATTTGGGTTTTCTTCTTTTTGGGGGAGTCATCCTCTCCTTTCTTCATTATGTTAAATAGGAGTGGATTGTGGGTTTTGGAGAACATCAGGTAGTTTTAGGGTGGTTTTGGGGTGGATCTATGGTTTTGGGGGATTTTCTTCCAGTTTTGGTGGTGATGCCGTTCTTGTTTGGGGTGTTTTTGACGTTTTTTGGGGTCTCCGTTGGGTTTTGTTGGGTTCTCGTTGGTTATCATGGTGGAAAAGGGTAAATTGTGGGTTTTGGAGAACATCAGGTAGGTTTAGGGTGTCTTTGGGGTGGATCTATGGTTTTGGGGGATTTTCTTCCAGTTTTGGGGGTGATGCCGATATTTTTTGGGGTGTTTTTGACGTGTTTTGGTGTCTCCATTAGGTTTTGTTGGGTTCTTGTTTGTCATTATGTTAAATAGGAGTGGATTGTGGGTTTTGGAGAACATCAGGTAGGTTTAGGGTGGTTTTGGGGTGGATCTATGGTTTTGGGGGATTTTCTTCCAGTTTTGGGGGTGATGCCGTTCTTGTTTGGGGTGTTTTTGACGTTTTTTGGGGTCTCTGTTGGGTTCTGTTGGGTTCTCGTTGGTCATCGTGTTGGAAAAGGGTAAATTGTGGTTTTTGGAGAACATCAGGTAGGTTTAGGGTGTCTTTGGGGTGGATCTATGGTTTTGGGGGATTTTCTTCCAGTTTTGGGGGTGATGCCGTTCTTGTTTGGGGTGTTTTTGACGTTTTTTGGGGTCTCCGTTGGGTTTTGTTGGGTTCTCGTTGGTTATCATGGTGGAAAAGGGTAAATTGTGGGTTTTGGAGAAAATCAGGTAGGTTTAGGGTGTCTTTGGGGTGGATCTATGGTTTTGGGGGATTTTCTTCCAGTTTTGGGGGTGATGCCGATATTTTTTGGGGTGTTTTTTACGTGTTTTGGGGTCTCCATTAGGTTTTGTTGGGTTCTTGTTTGTCATTATGTTAAATAGGAGTGGATTGTGGGTTTTGGAGAACATCAGGTAGGTTTAGGGTGGTTTTGGGGTGGATCTATGGTTTTGGGGGATTTTCTTCCAGTTTTGGTGGTGATGCCGTTCTTGTTTGGGGTGTTTTTGATGTTTTTTGGGGTCTCTGTTGGGTTCTGTTGGGTTCTCGTTGGTCATCGTGTTGGAAAAGGGTAAATTGTGGTTTTTGGAGAACATCAGGTAGGTTTAGGGTGTCTTTGGGGTGGATCTATGGTTTTGGGGGATTTTCTTCCAGTTTTGGTGGTGATGCCGTTCTTGTTTGGGGTGTTTTTGACGTGTTTTGGTGTCTCCGTTGGGTTTTGTTGGGTTCTCGTTGGTTATCATGGTGGAAAAGGGTAAATTGTGGGTTTTGGAGAACATCAGGTAGGTTTAGGGTGTCTTTGGGGTGGATCTATGGTTTTGGGGGATTTTCTTCCAGTTTTGGGGGTGATGCCGATATTTTTTGGGGTGTTTTTGACGTGTTTTGGGGTCTCCATTAGGTTTTGTTGGGTTCTTGTTTGTCATTATGTTAAATAGGAGTGGATTGTGGGTTTTGGAGAACATCAGGTAGGTTTAGGGTGGTTTTGGGGTGGATCTATGGTTTTGGGGATTTTCTTCCAGTTTTGGTGGTGATGCCGTTCTTGTTTGGGGTGTTTTTGACGTTTTTTGGGGTCTCTGTTGGGTTCTGTTGGGTTCTCGTTGGTCATCGTGTTGGAAAAGGGTAAATTGTGGTTTTTGGAGAACATCAGGTAGGTTTAGGGTGTCTTTGGGGTGGATCTATGGTTTTGGGGGATTTTCTTCCAGTTTTGGGGGTGATGCCGTTCTTGTTTGGGGTGTTTTTGACGTTTTTTGGGGTCTCCGTTGGGTTTTGTTGGGTTCTCGTTGGTTATCATGGTGGAAAAGGGTAAATTGTGGGTTTGGAGAAAATCAGGTAGGTTTAGGGTGTCTTTGGGGTGGATCTATGGTTTTGGGGGATTTTCTTCCAGTTTTGGGGGTGATGCCGATATTTTTGGGGTGTTTTGACGTGTTTTGGGGTCTCCATTAGGTTTTGTTGGGTTCTTGTTTGTCATTATGTTAAATAGGAGTGGATTGTGGGTTTTGGAGAACATCAGGTAGGTTTAGGGTGGTTTTGGGGTGGATCTATTGTTTTGGGGGATTTTCTTCCAGTTTTGGGGTGATGCCGTTCTTGTTTGGGGTGTTTTTGACGTTTTTTGGGGTCTCTGTTGGGTTCTGTTGGGTTCTCGTTGGTCATCGTGTTGGAAAAGGGTAAATTGTGGGTTTTGGAGAACTTCAGGTAGGTGTAGGGGGACTTTTCACGTGGATTCATGGTATTTGGGTTTTCTTCTTTTTGGGGGAGTGATCCTCTCCTTTCTTCATTATGTTAAATAGGAGTGGATTGTGGGTTTTGGAGAAGATCAGGTAGTTTTAGGGTGGTTTTGGGGTGGATCTATGGTTTTGGGGATTTTCTTCCAGTTTTGGTGGTGATGCCGTTCTTGTTTGGGGTGTTTTTGACGTTTTTTGGGGTCTCCGTTGGGTTTTGTTGGGTTCTCGTTGGTTATCATGGTGGAAAAGGGTAAATTGTGGGTTTTGGAGAAAATCAGGTAGGTTTAGGGTGTCTTTGGGGTGGATCTATGGTTTTGGGGGATTTTCTTCCAGTTTTGGGGGTGATGCCGATATTTTTTGTGGTGTTTTTTACGTGTTTTGGGGTCTCCATTAGGTTTTGTTGGGTTCTTGTTTGTCATTATGTTAAATAGGAGTGGATTGTGGGTTTTGGAGAACATCAGGTAGTTTTAGGGTGGTTTTGGGGTGGATCTATGGTTTTGGGGGATTTTCTTCCAGTTTTGGTGGTGATGCCGTTCTTGTTTTGGGTGTTTTTGACGTTTTTTGGGGTCTCTGTTGGGTTCTGTTGGGTTCTCGTTGGTCATCGTGTTGGAAAAGGGTAAATTGTGGGTTTTGGAGATCTTCAGGTAGGTTTAGGGGGACTTTTCGCTTGGATTCATGGTATTTGGGTTTTCTTCTTTTTGGGGGAGTGATCCTCTCCTTTCTTCATTATGTTAAATAGGAGTGGATTGTGGGTTTTGGAGAACATCAGGTAGTTTTAGGGTGGTTTTGGGGTGGATCTATGGTTTTGGGGGATTTTCTTCCAGTTTTGGGGGTGATGCCGTTCTTGTTTGGGGTGTTTTTGACGTTTTTTGGGGTCTCTGTTGGGTTCTGTTGGGTTCTCGTTGGTCATCGTGTTGGAAAAGGGTAAATTGTGGTTTTTGGAGAACATCAGGTAGGTTTAGGGTGTCTTTGGGGTGGATCTATGGTTTTGGGGGATTTTTCTTCCAGTTTTGGTGGTGATGCCGTTCTTGTTTGGGGTGTTTTTGACGTGTTTTGGTGTCTCCATTAGGTTTTGTTGGGTTCTTGTTTGTCATTATGTTAAATAGGTGTGGATTGTGGTTTTTGGAGAACATCAGGTAGGTTTAGGGTGTCTTTGGGGTGGATCTATGGTTTTGGGGGATTTTCTTCCAGTTTTGGTGGTGATGCCGTTCTTGTTTGGGGTGTTTTTGACGTTTTTTGGGGTCTCTGTTGGGTTCTGTTGGGTTCTCGTTGGTCATCGTGTTGGAAAAGGGTAAATTGTGGGTTTTGGAGAACTTCAGGTAGGTTTAGGGGGACTTTTCGCGTGGATTCATGGTATTTGGGTTTTCTTCTTTTTGGGGGAGTGATCCTCTCCTTTCTTCATTATGTTAAATAGGAGTGGATTGTGGGTTTTGGAGAACATCAGGTAGTTTTAGGGTGGTTTTGGGGTGGATCTATGGTTTTGGGGGATTTTTCTTCCAGTTTTGGGGGTGATGCCGTTCTTGTTTGGGGTGTTTTTGATGTTTTTTGGGGTCTCTGTTGGGTTCTGTTGGGTTCTCGTTGGTCATCGTGTTGGAAAAGGGTAAATTGTGGTTTTTGGAGAACATCAGGTAGGTTTAGGGTGTCTTTGGGGTGGATCTATGGTTTTGGGGGATTTTCTTCCAGTTTTGGTGGTGATGCCGTTCTTGTTTGGGGTGTTTTTGACGTGTTTTGGTGTCTCCGTTGGGTTTTGTTGGGTTCTCGTTGGTTATCATGGTGGAAAAGGGTAAATTGTGGGTTTTGGAGAACATCAGGTAGGTTTAGGGTGTCTTTGGGGTGGATCTATGGTTTTGGGGGATTTTCTTCCAGTTTTGGGGGTGATGCCGATATTTTTTGGGGTGTTTTTGACGTGTTTTGGGGTCTCCATTAGGTTTTGTTGGGTTCTTGTTTGTCATTATGTTAAATAGGAGTGGATTGTGGGTTTTGGAGAACATCAGGTAGGTTTAGGGTGGTTTTGGGGTGGATCTATGGTTTTGGGGGATTTTCTTCCAGTTTTGGTGGTGATGCCGTTCTTGTTTGGGGTGTTTTTGACGTTTTTTGGGGTCTCTGTTGGGTTCTGTTGGGTTCTCGTTGGTCATCGTGTTGGAAAAGGGTAAATTGTGGTTTTTGGAGAACATCAGGTAGGTTTAGGGTGTCTTTGGGGTGGATCTATGGTTTTGGGGGATTTTCTTCCAGTTTTGGGGGTGATGCCGTTCTTGTTTGGGGTGTTTTTGACGTTTTTTGGGGTCTCCGTTGGGTTTTGTTGGGTTCTCGTTGGTTATCATGGTGGAAAAGGGTAAATTGTGGGTTTTGGAGAAAATCAGGTAGGTTTAGGGTGTCTTTGGGGTGGATCTATGGTTTTGGGGGATTTTCTTCCAGTTTTGGGGGTGATGCCGATATTTTTTGGGGTGTTTTTGACGTGTTTTGGGGTCTCCATTAGGTTTTGTTGGGTTCTTGTTTGTCATTATGTTAAATAGGAGTGGATTGTGGGTTTTGGAGAACATCAGGTAGGTTTAGGGTGGTTTTGGGGTGGATCTATGGTTTTGGGGGATTTTCTTCCAGTTTTGGTGGTGATGCCGTTCTTGTTTGGGGTGTTTTTGACGTTTTTTGGGGTCTCTGTTGGGTTCTGTTGGGTTCTCGTTGGTCATCGTGTTGGAAAAGGGTAAATTGTGGGTTTTGGAGAACTTCAGGTAGGTGTAGGGGGACTTTTCACGTGGATTCATGGTATTTGGGTTTTCTTCTTTTTGGGGGAGTGATCCTCTCCTTTCTTCATTATGTTAAATAGGAGTGGATTGTGGGTTTTGGAGAACATCAGGTAGGTTTAGGGTGGTTTTGGGGTGGATCTATGGTTTTGGGGGATTTTCTTCCAGTTTTGGTGGTGATGCCGTTCTTGTTTGGGGTGTTTTTGACGTTTTTTGGGGTCTCTGTTGGGTTCTGTTGGGTTCTCGTTGGTTATCATGGTGGAAAAGGGTAAATTGTGGGTTTTGGAGAAAATCAGGTAGGTTTAGGGTGTCTTTGGGGTGGATCTATGGTTTTGGGGGATTTTCTTCCAGTTTTGGGGGTGATGCCGATATTTTTTGGGGTGTTTTTGACGTGTTTTGGGGTCTCCATTAGGTTTTGTTGGGTTCTTGTTTGTCATTATGTTAAATAGGAGTGGATTGTGGGTTTTGGAGAACATCAGGTAGTTTTAGGGTGGTTTTGGGGTGGATCTATGGTTTTGGGGGATTTTCTTCCAGTTTTGGTGGTGATGCCGTTCTTGTTTGGGGTGTTTTTGACGTTTTTTGGGGTCTCTGTTGGGTTCTGTTGGGTTCTCGTTGGTCATCGTGTTGGAAAAGGGTAAATTGTTGGTTTTGGAGAACATCAGGTAGGTTTAGGGTGTCTTTGGGGTGGATCTATGGTTTTGGGGGATTTTCTTCCAGTTTTGGTGGTGATGCCGTTCTTGTTTGGGGTGTTTTTGACGTGTTTTGGTGTCTCCATTAGGTTTTGTTGGGTTCTTGTTTGTCATTATGTTAAATAGGTGTGGATTGTGGGTTTTGGAGAAGATCAGGTAGGTTTAGAGTGGTTTTGGGGTGGATCTATGGTTTTGGGGGATTTTCTTCCAGTTTTGGGCGTGATGCCGTTCTTGTTTGGGGTGTTTTTGACGTTTTTTGGGGTCTCCGTTGGGTTTTGTTGGGTTCTCGTTGGTTATCATGGTGGAAAAGGGTAAATTGTGGGTTTTGGAGAAAATCAGGTAGGTTTAGGGTGTCTTTGGGGTGGATCTATGGTTTTGGCGTATTTTCTTCCAGTTTTGGGGGTGATGCCGATATTTTTTGGGGTGTTTTTTACGTGTTTTGGGGTCTCCATTAGTTTTTGTTGGGTTCTTGTTTGTCATTATGTTAAATAGGAGTGGATTGTGGGTTTTGGAGAACATCAGGTAGGTTTAGGGTGTCTTTGGGGTGGATCTATGGTTTTGGGGGATTTTCTTCCAGTTTTGGGGGTGATGCCGTTCTTGTTTGGGGTGTTTTTGACGTTTTTTGGGGTCTCCGTTGGGTTTTGTTGGGTTCTCGTTGGTTATCATGGTGGAAAAGGGTAAATTGTGGGTTTTGGAGAAGATCAGGTAGGTTTAGGGTGGTTTTGGGGTGGATCTATGTTTTTGGCGTATTTTCTTCCAGTTTTGGGGGTGATGCCGATATTTTTTGGGGTGTTTTTTACGTGTTTTGGGGTCTCCATTAGGTTTTGTTGGGTTCTTGTTTGTCATTATGTTAAATAGGAGTGGGTTGTGGGTTTTGGAGAACATCAGGTAGGTTTAGGGTGGTTTTGGGGTGGATCTATGGTTTTGGGGTTTTTCTTCCAGTTTTGGTGGTGATGCCGTTCTTGTTTGGGGTGTTTTTGACGTTTTTTGGGGTCTCTGTTGGGTTCTGTTGGGTTCTCGTTGGTCATCGTGTTGGAAAAGGGTAAATTGTGGGTTTTGGAGAACTTCAGGTAGGTTTAGGGGGACTTTTCGCTTGGATTCATGGTATTTGGGTTTTCTTCTTTTTGGGGGAGTGATCCTCTCCTTTCTTCATTATGTTAAATAGGAGTGGATTGTGGGTTTTGGAGAACATCAGGTAGTTTTAGGGTGGTTTTGGGGTGGATCTATGGTTTTGGGGGATTTTCTTCCAGTTTTGGGGGTGATGCCGTTCTCGTTTGGGGTGTTTTTGACGTTTTTTGGGGTCTCCGTTAGGTTTTGTTGGGTTCTCGTTGGTTATCATGGTGGAAAAGGGTAAATTGTGGGTTTTGGAGAAAATCAGGTAGGTTTAGGGTGTCTTTGGTGTGGATCTATGGTTTTGGGGGATTTTCTTCCAGTTTTGGGGGTGATGCCGTTCTCGTTTGGGGTGTTTTTGACGTTTTTTGGGGTCTCCATTAGGTTTTGTTGGGTTCTTGTTTGTCATTATGTTAAATAGGAGTGGATTGTGGGTTTTGGAGAACATCAGGTAGGTTTAGGGTGTCTTTGGGGTGGATCTATGGTTTTGGGGGATTTTCTTCCAGTTTTGGGGGTGATGCTGATATTTTTTGGGGTGTTTTTGACGTGTTTTGGGGTCTCCATTAGGTTTTGTTGGGTTCTCGTTCGTCATCGTGTTGGAAAAGGGTAAATTGTGGGTTTTGGAGAACATCAGGTAGGTTTAGGGTGTCTTTGGGGTGGATCTATGGTTTTGGGGGATTTTCTTCCAGTTTTGGGCGTGATGCCGTTCTTGTTTGGGGTGTTTTTGACGTGTTTTGGCGTCTCCATTAGGTTTTGTTGGGTTCTTGTTTGTCATTATGTTAAATAGGTGTGGATTGTGGGTTTTGGAGAAGATCAGGTAGGTTTAGGGTGGTTTTGGGGTGGATCTATGGTTTTGGGGGATTTTCTTCCAGTTTTGGGGGTGATGCCGTTCTTGTTTGGGGTGTTTTTGACGTTTTTTGGGGTCTCCGTTGGGTTTTGTTGGGTTCTCGTTGGTTATCATGGTGGAAAAGGGTAAATTGTGGGTTTTGGAGAAGATCAGGTAGGTTTAGAGTGGTTTTGGGGTGGATCTATGGTTTTGGGGGATTTTCTTCCAGTTTTGGGGGTGATGCCGATATTTTTTGGGGTGTTTTTTACGTGTTTTGGGGTCTCCATTAGTTTTTGTTGGGTTCTTGTTTGTCATTATGTTAAATAGGAGTGGATTGTGGGTTTTGGAGAACATCAGGTAGGTTTAGGGTGTCTTTGGGGTGGATCTATGGTTTTGGGGGATTTTCTTCCAGTTTTGGGGGTGATGCCGATATTTTTTGTGGTGTTTTTTACGTGTTTTGGGGTCTCCATTAGGTTTTGTTGGGTTCTTGTTTGTCATTATGTTAAATAGGAGTGGATTGTGGGTTTTGGAGAACATCAGGTAGTTTTAGGGTGGTTTTGGGGTGGATCTATGGTTTTGGGGGATTTTCTTCCAGTTTTGGTGGTGATGCCGTTCTTGTTTGGGGTGTTTTTGACGTTTTTGGGGTCTCTGTTGGGTTCTGTTGGGTTCTCGTTGGTCATCGTGTTGGAAAAGGGTAAATTGTTGGTTTTGGAGAAGATCAGGTAGGTTTAGGGTGTCTTTGGGGTGGATCTATGGTTTTGGGGGATTTTCTTCCAGTTTTGGTGGTGATGCCGTTCTTGTTTGGGGTGTTTTTGACGTGTTTTGGTGTCTCCATTAGGTTTTGTTGGGTTCTTGTTTGTCATTATGTTAAATAGGTGTGGATTGTGGGTTTTGGAGAAGATCAGGTAGGTTTAGAGTGGTTTTGGGGTGGATCTATGGTTTTGGGGGATTTTCTTCCAGTTTTGGGGGTGATGCCGTTCTTGTTTGGGGTGTTTTTGACGTTTTTTGGGGTCTCCGTTGGGTTTTGTTGGGTTCTCGTTGGTTATCATGTTGGAAAAGGGTAAATTGTGGGTTTTGGAGAAAATCAGGTTGGTTTAGGTTGTCTTTGGGGTGGATCTATGGTTTTGGCGTATTTTCTTCCAGTTTTGGGGGTGATGCCGATATTTTTTGGGGTGTTTTTTACGTGTTTTGGGGTCTCCATTAGTTTTTGTTGGGTTCTTGTTTGTCATTATGTTAAATAGGAGTGGATTGTGGGTTTTGGAGAACATCAGGTAGGTTTAGGGTGGTTTTGGGGTGGATCTATGGTTTTGGGGGATTTTCTTCCAGTTTTGGTGGTGATGCCGTTCTTGTTTGGGGTGTTTTTGATGTTTTTTGGGGTCTCTGTTGGGTTCTGTTGGGTTCTCGTTGGTCATCGTGTTGGAAAAGGGTAAATTGTGGTTTTTGGAGAACATCAGGTAGGTTTAGGGTGTCTTTGGGGTGGATCTGTGGTTTTGGGGGATTTTCTTCCAGTTTTGGTGGTGATGCCGTTCTTGTTTGGGGTGTTTTTGACGTGTTTTGGTGTCTCCATTAGGTTTTGTTGGGTTCTTGTTTGTCATTATGTTAAATAGGTGTGGATTGTGGGTTTTGGAGAACATCAGGTAGGTTTAGGGTGTCTTTGGGGTGGATTTATGGTTTTGGGGGATTTTCTTCCAGTTTTGGGGGTGATGCCGATATTTTTTGTGGTGTTTTTTACGTGTTTTGTGGTCTCCATTAGGTTTTGTTGGGTTCTTGTTTGTCATTATGTTAAATAGGAGTGGATTGTGGGTTTTGGAGAACATCAGGTAGTTTTAGGGTGGTTTTGGGGTGGATCTATGGTTTTGGGGGATTTTCTTCCAGTTTTGGTGGTGATGCCGTTCTTGTTTGGGGTGTTTTTGACGTTTTTTGGGGTCTCTGTTGGGTTCTGTTGGGTTCTCGTTGGTCATCGTGTTGGAAAAGGGTAAATTGTTGGTTTTGGAGAACATCAGGTAGGTTTAGGGTGTCTTTGGGGTGGATCTATGGTTTTGGGGGATTTTCTTCCAGTTTTGGTGGTGATGCCGTTCTTGTTTGGGGTGTTTTTGACGTGTTTTGGTGTCTCCATTAGGTTTTGTTGGGTTCTTGTTTGTCATTATGTTAAATAGGTGTGGATTGTGGGTTTTGGAGAAGATCAGGTAGGTTTAGAGTGGTTTTGGGGTGGATCTATGGTTTTGGGGGATTTTCTTCCAGTTTTGGTGGTGATGCCGTTCTTGTTTGGGGTGTTTTTGACGTTTTTTGGGGTCTCCGTTGGGTTTTGTTGGGTTCTCGTTGGTTATCATGGTGGAAAAGGGTAAATTGTGGGTTTTGGAGAAGATCAGGTAGGTTTAGAGTGGTTTTGGGGTGGATCTATGGTTTTGGGGGATTTTCTTCCAGTTTTGGGGGTGATGCCGATATTTTTTGGGGTGTTTTTTACGTGTTTTGGGGTCTCCATTAGTTTTTGTTGGGTTCTTGTTTGTCATTATGTTAAATAGGAGTGGATTGTGGGTTTTGGAGAACATCAGGTAGGTTTAGGGTGGTTTTGGGGTGGATCTATGGTTTTGGGGGATTTTCTTCCAGTTTTGGTGGTGATGCCGTTCTTGTTTGGGGTGTTTTTGATGTTTTTTGGGGTCTCTGTTGGGTTCTGTTGGGTTCTCGTTGGTCATCGTGTTGGAAAAGGGTAAATTGTGGTTTTTGGAGAACATCAGGTAGGTTTAGGGTGTCTTTGGGGTGGATCTGTGGTTTTGGGGGATTTTCTTCCAGTTTTGGTGGTGATGCCGTTCTTGTTTGGGGTGTTTTTGACGTGTTTTGGGGTCTCCATTAGGTTTTGTTGGGTTCTTGTTTGTCATTATGTTAAATAGGAGTGGGTTGTGGGTTTTGGAGAACATCAGGTAGGTTTAGGGTGGTTTTGGGGTGGATCTATGGTTTTGGGGTTTTTCTTCCAGTTTGGTGGTGATGCCGTTCTTGTTTGGGGTGTTTTTGACGTTTTTTGGGGTCTCTGTTGGGTTCTGTTGGGTTCTCGTTGGTCATCGTGTTGTAAAAGGGTAAATTGTGGGTTTTGGAGAACTTCAGGTAGGTTTAGGGGGACTTTTCGCGTGGATTCATGGTATTTGGGTTTTCTTCTTTTTGGGGGAGTGATCCTCTCCTTTCTTCATTATGTTAAATAGGAGTGGATTGTGGGTTTTGGAGAACATCAGGTAGTTTTAGGGTGGTTTTGGGGTGGATCTATGGTTTTGGGGGATTTTCTTCCAGTTTTGGTGGTGATGCCGTTCTCGTTTGGGGTGTTTTTGACGTTTTTTGGGGTCTCCGTTAGGTTTTGTTGGGTTCTCGTTGGTTATCATGGTGGAAAAGGGTAAATTGTGGGTTTTGGAGAAAATCAGGTAGGTTTAGGGTGTCTTTGGTGTGGATCTATGGTTTTGGGGGATTTTCTTCCAGTTTTGGGGGTGATGCCGATATTTTTTGTGGTGTTTTTTACGTGTTTTGGTGTCTCCATTAGGTTTTGTTGGGTTCTTGTTTGTCATTATGTTAAATAGGAGTGGATTGTGGGTTTTGGAGAACATCAGGTAGGTTTAGGGTGTCTTTGGGGTGGATCTATGGTTTTGGGGGATTTTCTTCCAGTTTTGGGGGTGATGCTGATATTTTTTGGGGTGTTTTTGACGTGTTTTGGGGTCTCCATTAGGTTTTGTTTGGTTCTCGTTCGTCATCGTGTTGGAAAAGGGTAAATTGTGGTTTTTGGAGAACATCAGGTAGGTTTAGGGTGTCTTTGGGGTGGATCTATGGTTTTGGGGGATTTTCTTCCAGTTTTGGGGGTGATGCCGTTCTTGTTTGGGGTGTTTTTGACGTGTTTTGGCGTCTCCATTAGGTTTTGTTGGGTTCTTGTTTGTCATTATGTTAAATAGGTGTGGATTGTGGGTTTTGGAGAAGATCAGGTAGGTTTAGGGTGGTTTTGGGGTGGATCTATGGTTTTGGGGGATTTTCTTCCAGTTTTGGGGGTGATGCCGTTCTTGTTTGGGGTGTTTTTGACGTTTTTTGGGGTCTCCGTTGGGTTTTGTTGGGTTCTCGTTGGTTATCATGGTGGAAAAGGGTAAATTGTGGGTTTTGGAGAAAATCAGGTAGGTTTAGGGTGCCTTTGGGGTGGATCTATGGTTTTGGGGGATTTTCTTCCAGTTTTGGGGGTGATGCCGATATTTTTTGGGGTGTTTTTTACGTGTTTTGGGGTCTCCATTAGTTTTTGTTGGGTTCTTGTTTGTCATTATGTTAAATAGGAGTGGATTTTGGGTTTTGGAGAACATCAGGTAGGTTTAGGGTGTCTTTGGGGTGGATCTATGGTTTTGGGGGATTTTCTTCCAGTTTTGGGGGTGATGCCGTTCTTGTTTGTGGTGTTTTTTACGTGTTTTGGGGTCTCCATTAGGTTTTGTTGGGTTCTTGTTTGTCATTATGTTAAATAGGAGTGGATTGTGGGTTTTGGAGAACATCAGGTAGTTTTAGGGTGGTTTTGGGGTGGATCTATGGTTTTGGGGGATTTTCTTCCAGTTTTGGTGGTGATGCCGTTCTTGTTTGGGGTGTTTTTGACGTTTTTTGGGGTCTCTGTTGGGTTCTGTTGGGTTCTCGTTGGTCATCGTGTTGGAAAAGGGTAAAATGTTGGTTTTGGAGAAGATCAGGTAGGTTTAGGGTGTCTTTGGGGTGGATCTATGGTTTTGGGGGATTTTCTTCCAGTTTTGGGGGTGATGCCGTTCTTGTTTGGGGTGTTTTTGACGTGTTTTGGTGTCTCCATTAGGTTTTGTTGGGTTCTTGTTTGTCATTATGTTAAATAGGTGTGGATTGTGGGTTTTGGAGAAGATCAGGTAGGTTTAGAGTGGTTTTGGGGTGGATCTATGGTTTTGGGGGATTTTCTTCCAGTTTTGGGGGTGATGCCGTTCTTGTTTGGGGTGTTTTTGACGTTTTTTGGGGTCTCCGTTGGGTTTTGTTGGGTTCTCGTTGGTCATTGTGTTGGAAAAGGGTAAATTGTGGGTTTTGGAGAAAATCAGGTAGGTTTAGGGTGTCTTTGGGGTGGATCTATGGTTTTGGGGGATTTTCTTCCAGTTTTGGGGGTGATGCCGATATTTTTTGGGGTGTTTTTGACGTGTTTTGGGGTCTCCATTAGTTTTTGTTGGGTTCTTGTTTGTCATTATGTTAAATAGGAGTGGATTGTGGGTTTTGGAGAACATCAGGTAGGTTTAGGGTGGTTTTGGGGTGGATCTTTGGTTTTGGGGGATTTTCTTCCAGTTTTGGTGGTGATGCCGTTCTTGTTTGGGGTGTTTTTGATGTTTTTTGGGGTCTCTGTTGGGTTCTGTTGGGTTCTCGTTGGTCATCGTGTTGGAAAAGGGTAAATTGTGGTTTTTGGAGAACATCAGGTAGGTTTAGGGTGTCTTTGGGGTGGATCTGTGGTTTTGGGGGATTTTCTTCCAGTTTTGGTGGTGATGCCGTTCTTGTTTGGGGTGTTTTTGACGTTTTTTGGGGTCTCCGTTGGGTTTTGTTGGGTTCTCGTTGGTTATCATGGTGGAAAAGGGTAAATTGTGGGTTTTGGAGAAAATCAGGTAGGTTTAGGGTGTCTTTGGGGTGGATCTATGGTTTTGGCGTATTTTCTTCCAGTTTTGGGGGTGATGCCGATATTTTTTGGGGTGTTTTTGACGTGTTTTGGGGTCTCCATTAGTTTTTGTTGGGTTCTTGTTTGTCATTATGTTAAATAGGAGTGGATTGTGGGTTTTGGAGAACATCAGGTAGGTTTAGGGTGGTTTTGGGGTGGATCTATGGTTTTGGGGGATTTTCTTCCAGTTTTGGTGGTGATGCCGTTCTTGTTTGGGGTGTTTTTGACGTTTTTTGGGGTCTCTGTTGGGATCTGTTGGGTTCTCGTTGGTCATCGTGTTGGAAAAGGGTAAATTGTGGTTTTTGGAGAACATCAGGTAGGTTTAGGGTGTCTTTGGGGTGGATCTATGGTTTTGGGGGATTTTCTTCCAGTTTTGGGGGTGATGCCGTTCTTGTTTGGGGTGTTTTTGACGTGTTTTGGGGTCTCCGTTGGGTTTTGTTGGGTTCTCGTTGGTTATCATGTTGGAAAAGTGTAAATTGTGGGTTTTGGAGAACATCAGGTAGGTTTAGGGTGGTTTTGGGGTGGATCTATGGTTTTGGTGTATTTTCTTCCAGTTTTGGTGGTGATCCTTTTCTTGTTTGTGGTGTTTTTGACGTGTTTTGGTGTCTCCGTTAGGTTTTGTTGGGTTCTTGTTTGTCATTATGTTAAATAGGAGTGGATTGTGGGTTTTGGAGAACATCAGGTAGGTTTAGGGTGGTTTTGGGGTGGATCTATGGTTTTGGGGGATTTTCTTCCAGTTTTGGGGGTGATGCCATTTTTGTTTGGGGTGTTTTTGACGTTTTTTGGGGTCTCTGTTGGGTTCTGTTGGGTTCTCGTTGGTCATCGTGTTGGAAAAGGGTAAATTGTGGGTTTTGGAGAACTTCAGGTAGGTTTAGGGGGACTTTTCGCTTGGATTCATGGTATTTGGGTTTTCTTCTTTTTGGGGGAGTGATCCTCTCCTTTCTTCATTATGTTAAATAGGTGTGGATTGTGGGTTTTGGAGAACATCAGGTAGTTTTAGGGTGGTTTTGGGGTGGATCTATGGTTTTGGGGGATTTTCTTCCAGTTTTGGTGGTGATGCCGTTCTTGTTTGGGGTGTTTTTGACGTGTTTTGGGGTCTCCGTTGGGTTTTGTTGGGTTCTCGTTGGTTATCATGGTGGAAAAGGGTAAATTGTGGGTTTTGGAGAAGATCAGGTAGGTTTAGGGTGGTTTTGGGGTGGATCTATGTTTTTGGCGTATTTTCTTCCAGTTTTGGGGGTGATGCCGATATTTTTTGGGGTGTTTTTTACGTGTTTTGGGGTCTCCATTAGGTTTTGTTGGGTTCTTGTTTGTCATTATGTTAAATAGGAGTGGGTTGTGGGTTTTGGAGAAGATCAGGTAGGTTTAGAGTGGTTTTGGGGTGGATCTATGGTTTTGGGGGATTTTCTTCCAGTTTTGGGGGTGATGCCGTTCTTGTTTGGGGTGTTTTTGACGTTTTTTGGGGTCTCCGTTGGGTTTTGTTGGGTTCTCGTTGGTTATCATGGTGGAAAAGGGTAAATTGTGGGTTTTGGAGAAAATCAGGTAGGTTTAGGGTGTCTTTGGGGTGGATCTATGGTTTTGGGGGATTTTCTTCCAGTTTTGGGGGTGATGCCGATATTTTTTGGGGTGTTTTTGACGTGTTTTGGGGTCTCCATTAGTTTTTGTTGGGTTCTTGTTTGTCATTATGTTAAATAGGAGTGGATTGTGGGTTTTGGAGAACATCAGGTAGGTTTAGGGTGGTTTTGGGGTGGATCTATGGTTTTGGGGGATTTTCTTCCAGTTTTGGTGGTGATGCCGTTCTTGTTTGGGGTGTTTTTGATGTTTTTTGGGGTCTCTGTTGGGTTCTGTTGGGTTCTCGTTGGTCATCGTGTTGGAAAAGGGTAAATTGTGGTTTTTGGAGAACATCAGGTAGGTTTAGGGTGGTTTTGGGGTGGATCTGTGGTTTTGGGGGATTTTCTTCCAGTTTTGGTGGTGATGCCGTTCTTGTTTGGGGTGTTTTTGACGTGTTTTGGTGTCTCCATTAGGTTTTGTTGGGTTCTTGTTTGTCATTATGTTAAATAGGTGTGGATTGTGGGTTTTGGAGAACATCAGGTAGGTTTAGGGTGGTTTTGGGGTGGATCTATGGTTTTGGGGGATTTTCTTCCAGTTTTGGTGGTGATGCCGTTCTTGTTTGGGGTGTTTTTGACGTTTTTTGGGGTCTCCGTTGGGTTTTGTTGGTTTCTCGTTGGTTATCATGGTGGAAAAGGGTAAATTGTGGGTTTTGGAGAAAATCAGGTAGGTTTAGGGTGTCTTTGGGGTGGATCTATGGTTTTGGGGGATTTTCTTCCAGTTTTGGGGGTGATGCCGATATTTTTTGGGGTGTTTTTGACGTGTTTTGGGGTCTCCATTAGTTTTTGTTGGGTTCTTGTTTGTCATTATGTTAAATAGGAGTGGATTGTGGGTTTTGGAGAACATCAGGTAGGTTTAGGGTGGTTTTGGGGTGGATCTATGGTTTTGGGGGATTTTCTTCCAGTTTTGGGGGTGATGCCGTTCTCGTTTGGGGTGTTTTTGACGTTTTTTGGGGTCTCCGTTAGGTTTTGTTGGGTTCTCGTTGGTTATCATGGTGGAAAAGGGTAAATTGTGGGTTTTGGAGAAAATCAGGTAGGTTTAGGGTGTCTTTGGTGTGGATCTATGGTTTTGGGGGATTTTCTTCCAGTTTTGGGGGTGATGCCGATATTTTTTGTGGTGTTTTTTACGTGTTTTGGTGTCTCCATTAGGTTTTGTTGGGTTCTTGTTTGTCATTATGTTAAATAGGAGTGGATTGTGGGTTTTGGAGAACATCAGGTAGGTTTAGGGTGTCTTTGGGGTGGATCTATGGTTTTGGGGGATTTTCTTCCAGTTTTGGGGGTGATGCTGATATTTTTTGGGGTGTTTTTGACGTGTTTTGGGGTCTCCATTAGGTTTTGTTGGGTTCTCGTTGGTCATCGTGTTGGAAAAGGGTAAATTGTGGTTTTTGGAGAACATCAGGTAGGTTTAGGGTGTCTTTGGGGTGGATCTATGGTTTTGGGGGATTTTCTTCCAGTTTTGGGGGTGATGCCGTTCTTGTTTGGGGTGTTTTTGACGTTTTTTGGGGTCTCCGTTGGGTTTTGTTGGGTTCTCGTTGGTTATCATGGTGGAAAAGGGTAAATTGTGGGTTTTGGAGAAAATCAGGTAGGTTTAGGGTGCCTTTGGGGTGGATCTATGGTTTTGGGGGATTTTCTTCCAGTTTTGGGGGTGATGCCGATATTTTTTGGGGTGTTTTTTACGTGTTTTGGGGTCTCCATTAGTTTTTGTTGGGTTCTTGTTTGTCATTATGTTAAATAGGAGTGGATTTTGGGTTTTGGAGAACATCAGGTAGGTTTAGGGTGTCTTTGGGGTGGATCTATGGTTTTGGGGGATTTTCTTCCAGTTTTGGGGGTGATGCCGTTCTTGTTTGTGGTGTTTTTTACGTGTTTTGGGGTCTCCATTAGGTTTTGTTGGGTTCTTGTTTGTCATTATGTTAAATAGGAGTGGATTGTGGGTTTTGGAGAACATCAGGTAGGTTTAGGGTGGTTTTGGGGTGGATCTATGGTTTTGGGGGATTTTCTTCCAGTTTTGGTGGTGATGCCGTTCTTGTTTGGGGTGTTTTTGACGTTTTTTGGGGTCTCTGTTGGGTTCTGTTGGGTTCTCGTTGGTCATCGTGTTGGAAAAGGGTAAATTGTTGGTTTTGGAGAACATCAGGTAGGTTTAGGGTGTCTTTGGGGTGGATCTATGGTTTTGGGGGATTTTCTTCCAGTTTTGGTGGTGATGCCGTTCTTGTTTGGGGTGTTTTTGACGTGTTTTGGTGTCTCCATTAGGTTTTGTTGGGTTCTTGTTTGTCATTATGTTAAATAGGTGTGGATTGTGGGTTTTGGAGAAGATCAGGTAGGTTTAGAGTGGTTTTGGGGTGGATCTATGGTTTTGGGGGATTTTCTTCCAGTTTTGGTGGTGATGCCGTTCTTGTTTGGGGTGTTTTTGACGTTTTTTGGGGTCTCCGTTGGGTTTTGTTGGGTTCTCGTTGGTTATCATGGTGGAAAAGGGTAAATTGTGGGTTTTGGAGAAAATCAGGTAGGTTTAGGGTGTCTTTGGGGTGGATCTATGGTTTTGGCGTATTTTCTTCCAGTTTTGGGGGTGATGCCGATATTTTTTGGGGTGTTTTTGACGTGTTTTGGGGTCTCCATTAGTTTTTGTTGGGTTCTTGTTTGTCATTATGTTAAATAGGAGTGGATTGTGGGTTTTGGAGAACATCAGGTAGGTTTAGGGTGGTTTTGGGGTGGATCTATGGTTTTGGGGGATTTTCTTCCAGTTTTGGTGGTGATGCCGTTCTTGTTTGGGGTGTTTTTGATGTTTTTTGGGGTCTCTGTTGGGTTCTGTTGGGTTCTCGTTGGTCATCGTGTTGGAAAAGGGTAAATTGTGGTTTTTGGAGAACATCAGGTAGGTTTAGGGTGTCTTTGGGGTGGATCTATGGTTTGGGGGGATTTTCTTCCAGTTTTGGTGGTGATGCCGTTCTTGTTTGGGGTGTTTTTGACGTTTTTTGGGGTCTCTGTTGGGTTCTGTTGGGTTCTCGTTGGTCATCGTGTTGGAAAAGGGTAAATTGTGGGTTTTGGAGAACATCAGGTAGGTTTAGGGTGGTTTTGGGGTGGATCTATGGTTTTGGGGGATTTTCTTCCAGTTTTGGGGGTGATGCCGATATTTTTTGGGGTGTTTTTGACGTGTTTTGGGGTCTCCATTAGTTTTTGTTGGGTTCTTGTTTGTCATTATGTTAAATAGGAGTGGATTGTGGGTTTTGGAGAACATCAGGTAGGTTTAGGGTGGTTTTGGGGTGGATCTATGGTTTTGGGGGATTTTCTTCCAGTTTTGGTGGTGATGCCGTTCTTGTTTGGGGTGTTTTTGATGTTTTTTGGGGTCTCTGTTGGGTTCTGTTGGGTTCTCGTTGGTCATCGTGTTGGAAAAGGGTAAATTGTGGTTTTTGGAGAACATCAGGTAGGTTTAGGGTGTCTTTGGGGTGGATCTGTGGTTTTGGGGGATTTTCTTCCAGTTTTGGTGGTGATGCCGTTCTTGTTTGGGGTGTTTTTGACGTGTTTTGGGGTCTCCATTAGGTTTTGTTGGGTTCTTGTTTGTCATTATGTTAAATAGGTGTGGATTGTGGGTTTTGGAGAACATCAGGTAGGTTTAGGGTGGTTTTGGGGTGGATCTATGGTTTTGGGGGATTTTCTTCCAGTTTTGGGGGTGATGCCGTTCTTGTTTGGGGTGTTTTTGACGTTTTTTGGGGTCTCCGTTGGGTTTTGTTGGGTTCTCGTTGGTTATCATGGTGGAAAAGGGTAAATTGTGGGTTTTGGAGAAGATCAGGTAGGTTTAGGGTGGTTTTGGGGTGGATCTATGTTTTTGGCGTATTTTCTTCCAGTTTTGGGGGTGATGCCGATATTTTTTGGGGTGTTTTTTACGTGTTTTGGGGTCTCCATTAGGTTTTGTTGGGTTCTTGTTTGTCATTATGTTAAATAGGAGTGGGTTGTGGGTTTTGGAGAACATCAGGTAGGTTTAGGGTGGTTTTGGGGTGGATCTATGGTTTTGGGGGATTTTCTTCCAGTTTTGGTGGTGATGCCGTTCTTGTTTGGGGTGTTTTTGACGTTTTTTGGGGTCTCTGTTGGGTTCTGTTGGGTTCTCGTTGGTCATCGTGTTGGAAAAGGGTAAATTGTGGGTTTTGGAGAACTTCAGGTAGGTTTAGGGGGACTTTTCGCTTGGATTCATTGTATTTGGGTTTTCTTCTTTTTGGGGGAGTGATCCTCTCCTTTCTTCATTATGTTAAATAGGAGTGGATTGTGGGTTTTGGAGAACATCAGGTAGTTTTAGGGTGGTTTTGGGGTGGATCTATGGTTTTGGGGGATTTTCTTCCAGTTTTGGGGGTGATGCCGTTCTCGTTTGGGGTGTTTTTTGACGTTTTTTGGGGTCTCCGTTAGGTTTTGTTGGGTTCTCGTTGGTTATCATGGTGGAAAAGGGTAAATTGTGGGTTTTGGAGAAAATCAGGTAGGTTTAGGTGTCTTTGGTGTGGATCTATGGTTTTGGGGGATTTTCTTCCAGTTTTGGGGGTGATGCCGATATTTTTTGTGGTGTTTTTTTACGTGTTTTGGTGTCTCCATTTGGTTTTGTTGGGTTCTTGTTTGTCATTATGTTAAATAGGAGTGGATTGTGGGTTTTGGAGAACATCAGGTAGGTTTAGGGTGTCTTTGGGGTGGATCTATGGTTTTGGGGGATTTCTTCCAGTTTTGGGGGTGATGCTGATATTTTTTGGGGTGTTTTTGACGTGTTTTGGGGTCTCCATTAGGTTTTGTTGGGTTCTCGTTGGTCATCGTGTTGGAAAAGGGTAAATTGTGGGTTTTGGAGAACATCAGGTAGGTTTAGGGTGTCTTTGGGGTGGATCTATGGTTTTGGGGGATTTTCTTCCAGTTTTGGGGGTGATGCCGATATTTTTTGGGGTGTTTTTGACGTGTTTTGGGGTCTCCATTAGGTTTTGTTGGGTTCTTGTTTGTCATTATGTTAAATAGGAGTGGATTGTGGGTTTTGGAGAACATCAGGTAGGTTTAGGGTGTCTTTGGGTGGATCTATGGTTTTGGGGGATTTTCTTCCAGTTTTGGGGGTGATGCCGATATTTTTTGTGGTGTTTTTTACGTGTTTTGGGGTCTCCATTAGGTTTTGTTGGGTTCTTGTTTGTCATTATGTTAAATAGGAGTGATTGTGGGTTTTGGAGAACATCAGGTAGTTTTAGGGTGGTTTTGGGGTGGATCTATGGTTTTGGGGGATTTTCTTCCAGTTTTGGTGGTGATGCCGTTCTTGTTTGGGGTGTTTTTGACGTTTTTTGGGGTCTCTGTTGGGTTCTGTTGGGTTCTCGTTGGTCATCGTGTTGGAAAAGGGTAAATTGTTGGTTTTGGAGAACATCAGGTAGGTTAGGGTGTCTTTGGGGTGGATCTATGGTTTTGGGGGATTTTCTTCCAGTTTTGGTGGTGATGCCGTTCTTGTTTGGGGTGTTTTTGACGTGTTTTGGTGTCTCCATTAGGTTTTGTTGGGTTCTTGTTTGTCATTATGTTAAATAGGTGTGGATTGTGGGTTTTGGAGAAGATCAGGTAGGTTTAGAGTGGTTTTGGGGTGGATCTATGGTTTTGGGGGATTTTCTTCCAGTTTTGGGGTGATGCCGTTCTTGTTTGGGGTGTTTTTTGACGTTTTTTGGGGTCTCCGTTGGGTTTTGTTGGGTTCTCGTTGGTTATCATGGTGGAAAAGGGTAAATTGTGGGTTTTGGAGAAAATCAGGTAGGTTTAGGGTGTCTTTGGGGTGGATCTATGGTTTTGGCGTATTTTCTTCCAGTTTTGGGGGTGATGCCGATATTTTTTTGGGGTGTTTTTTACGTGTTTTGGGGTCTCCATTAGTTTTTGTTGGGTTCTTGTTTGTCATTATGTTAAATAGGAGTGGATTGTGGGTTTTGGAGAACATCAGGTAGGTTTAGGGTGGTTTTGGGGTGGATCTATGGTTTTGGGGGATTTTCTTCCAGTTTTGGTGGTGATGCCGTTCTTGTTTGGGGTGTTTTTGATGTTTTTTGGGGTCTCTGTTGGGTTCTGTTGGGTTCTCGTTGGTCATCGTGTTGGAAAAGGGTAAATTGTGGTTTTTGGAGAACATCAGGTAGGTTTAGGGTGTCTTTGGGGTGGATCTGTGGTTTTGGGGGATTTTCTTCCAGTTTTGGTGGTGATGCCGTTCTTGTTTGGGGTGTTTTTGACGTGTTTTGGTGTCTCCATTAGGTTTTGTTGGGTTCTTGTTTGTCATTATGTTAAATAGGTGTGGATTGTGGGTTTGGAGAACATCAGGTAGGTTTAGGGTGTCTTTGGGGTGGATCTATGGTTTTGGGGGATTTTCTTCCAGTTTTGGTGGTGATGCCGTTCTTGTTTGGGGTGTTTTTGACGTTTTTTGGGGTCTCCGTTGGGTTTTGTTGGGTTCTCGTTGGTTATCATGGTGGAAAAGGGTAAATTGTGGGTTTTGGAGAAGATCAGGTAGGTTTAGGGTGGTTTTGGGGTGGATCTATGTTTTTGGCGTATTTTCTTCCAGTTTTGGGGGTGATGCCGATATTTTTTGGGGTGTTTTTGACGTGTTTTGGGGTCTCCATTAGGTTTTGTTGGGTTCTTGTTTGTCATTATGTTAAATAGGAGTGGGTTGTGGGTTTTGGAGAACATCAGGTAGGTTTAGGGTGGTTTTGGGGTGGATCTATGGTTTTGGGGGATTTTCTTCCAGTTTTGGTGGTGATGCCGTTCTTGTTTGGGGTGTTTTTGACGTTTTTTGGGGTCTCTGTTGGGTTCTGTTGGGTTCTCGTTGGTCATCGTGTTTGAAAAGGGTAAATTGTGGGTTTTGGAGAACTTCAGGTAGGTTTAGGGGGACTTTTCGCTTGGATTCATGGTATTTGGGTTTTCTTCTTTTTGGGGGAGTGATCCTCTCCTTTCTTCATTATGTTAAATAGGAGTGGATTGTGGGTTTTGGAGAACATCAGGTAGTTTTAGGGTGGTTTTGGGGTGGATCTATGGTTTTGGGGGATTTTCTTCCAGTTTTGGGGGTGATGCCGTTCTCGTTTGGGGTGTTTTTGACGTTTTTTGGGGTCTCCGTTTAGGTTTTGTTGGGTTCTCGTTGGTTATCATGGTGGAAAAGGGTAAATTGTGGGTTTTGGAGAAAATCAGGTAGGTTTAGGGTGTCTTTGGTGTGGATCTATGGTTTTGGGGATTTTCTTCCAGTTTTGGGGGTGATGCCGATATTTTTTGGGGTGTTTTTTACGTGTTTTGGTGTCTCCATTAGGTTTTGTTGGGTTCTTGTTTGTCATTATGTTAAATAGGAGTGGATTGTGGGTTTTGGAGAACATCAGGTAGGTTTAGGGTGTCTTTGGGGTGGATCTATGGTTTTGGGGGATTTTCTTCCAGTTTTGGGGGTGATGCTGATATTTTTTGGGGTGTTTTTGACGTGTTTTGGGGTCTCCATTAGGTTTTGTTGGGTTCTCGTTCGTCATCGTGTTGGAAAAGGGTAAATTGTGGGTTTTGGAGAAGATCAGGTAGGTTTAGGGTGTCTTTGGGGTGGATCTATGGTTTTGGGGGATTTTCTTCCAGTTTTGGGGGTGATGCCGTTATTTTTTGGGGGTGTTTTTTACGTGTTTTGGGGTCTCCATTAGTTTTTGTTGGGTTCTTGTTTGTCATTATGTTAAATAGGAGTGGATTGTGGGTTTTGGAGAACATCAGGTAGGTTAGGGTGGTTTTGGGGTGGATCTATGGTTTTGGGGGATTTTCTTCCAGTTTTGGTGGTGATGCCGTTCTTGTTTGGGGTGTTTTTGATGTTTTTTGGGGTCTCTGTTGGGTTCTGTTGGGTTCTCGTTGGTCATCGTGTTGGAAAAGGGTAAATTGTGGTTTTTGGAGAACATCAGGTAGGTTTAGGGTGTCTTTGGGGTGGATCTGTGGTTTTGGGGGATTTTCTTCCAGTTTTGGTGGTGATGCCGTTCTTGTTTGGGGTGTTTTTGACGTGTTTTTGGTGTCTCCATTAGGTTTTGTTGGGTTCTTGTTTGTCATTATGTTAAATAGGTGTGGATTGTGGGTTTTGGAGAACATCAGGTAGGTTTAGGGTGTCTTTGGGGTGGATCTATGGTTTTGGGGATTTTCTTCCAGTTTTGGGGGTGATGCCGTTCTTGTTTGGGGTGTTTTTGACGTGTTTTGGGGTCTCCGTTGGGTTTTGTTGGGTTCTCGTTGGTTATCATGGTGGAAAAGGGTAAATTTGTGGGTTTTGGAGAAGATCAGGTAGGTTTAGGGTGGTTTTGGGGTGGATCTATGTTTTTGGCGTATTTTCTTCCAGTTTTGGGGGTGATGCCGATATTTTTTGGGGTGTTTTTGACGTGTTTTGGGGTCTCCATTAGTTTTTGTTGGGTTCTTGTTTGTCATTATGTTAAATAGGAGTGGGTTGTGGGTTTTGGAGAACATCAGGTAGGTTTAGGGTGGTTTTGGGGTGGATCTATGGTTTTGGGGGATTTTCTTCCAGTTTTGGTGGTGATGCGTTCTTGTTTGGGGTGTTTTTGACGTTTTTTGGGGGTCTCTGTTGGGTTCTGTTGGGTTCTCGTTGGTCATCGTGTTGGAAAAGGGTAAATTGTGGGTTTTGGAGAACTTCAGGTAGGTTTAGGGGGACTTTTCGCTTGGATTCATGGTATTTGGGTTTTCTTCTTTTTGGGGGAGTGATCCTCTCCTTTCTTCATTATGTTAAATAGGAGTGGATTGTGGGTTTTGGAGAACATCAGGTAGTTTTAGGGTGGTTTTGGGTGGATCTATGGTTTTGGGGGATTTTCTTCCAGTTTTGGGGGTGATGCCGTTCTCGTTTGGGGTGTTTTTGACGTTTTTTGGGGTCTCCGTTAGGTTTTGTTGGGTTCTCGTTGGTTATCATGGTGGAAAAGGGTAAATTGTGGGTTTTGGAGAAAATCAGGTAGGTTTAGGGTGTCTTTGGTGTGGATCTATGGTTTTGGGGGATTTTCTTCCAGTTTTGGGGGTGATGCCGATATTTTTTGGGGTGTTTTTTACGTGTTTTGGTGTCTCCATTAGGTTTTGTTGGGTTCTTGTTTGTCATTATGTTAAATAGGAGTGGATTGTGGGTTTTGGAGAACATCAGGTAGGTTTAGGGTGTCTTTGGGGTGGATCTATGGTTTTGGGGGATTTTCTTCCAGTTTTGGGGGTGATGCTGATATTTTTTGGGGTGTTTTTGACGTGTTTTGGGGTCTCCATTAGGTTTTGTTGGGTTCTCGTTCGTCATCGTGTTGGAAAAGGGTAAATTGTGGGTTTTGGAGAAGATCAGGTAGGTTTAGGGTGTCTTTGGGGTGGATCTATGGTTTTGGGGGATTTTCTTCCAGTTTTGGGGGTGATGCCGTTATTTTTTGGGGTGTTTTTTACGTGTTTTGGGGTCTCCATTAGTTTTTGTTGGGTTCTTGTTTGTCATTATGTTAAATAGGAGTGGATTGTGGGTTTTGGAGAACATCAGGTAGGTTTAGGGTGGTTTTGGGGTGGATCTATGGTTTTGGGGGATTTTCTTCCAGTTTTGGTGGTGATGCCGTTCTTGTTTGGGGTGTTTTTGATGTTTTTTGGGGTCTCTGTTGGGTTCTGTTGGGTTCTCGTTGGTCATCGTGTTGGAAAAGGGTAAATTGTGGTTTTTGGAGAACATCAGGTAGGTTTAGGGTGTCTTTGGGGTGGATCTGTGGTTTTGGGGGATTTTCTTCCAGTTTTGGTGGTGATGCCGTTCTTGTTTGGGGTGTTTTTGACGTGTTTTGGTGTCTCCATTAGGGTTTTGTTGGGTTCTTGTTTGTCATTATGTTAAATAGGTGTGGATTGTGGGTTTTGGAGAACATCAGGTAGGTTTAGGGTGTCTTTGGGGTGGATCTATGGTTTTGGGGGATTTTCTTCCAGTTTTGGGGGTGATGCCGTTCTTGTTTGGGGTGTTTTTGACGTGTTTTGGGGTCTCCGTTGGGTTTTGTTGGGTTCTCGTTGGTTATCATGGTGGAAAAGGGTAAATTGTGGGTTTTGGAGAAGATCAGGTAGGTTTAGGGTGGTTTTGGGGTGGATCTATGTTTTTGGCGTATTTTCTTCCAGTTTTGGGGGTGATGCCGATATTTTTTGGGGTGTTTTTGACGTGTTTTGGGGTCTCCATTAGTTTTTGTTGGGTTCTTGTTTGTCATTATGTTAAATAGGAGTGGGTTGTGGGTTTTGGAGAACATCAGGTAGGTTTAGGGTGGTTTTGGGGTGGATCTATGGTTTTGGGGGATTTTCTTCCAGTTTTGGTGGTGATGCCGTTCTTGTTTGGGGTGTTTTTGACGTTTTTTGGGGTCTCTGTTGGGTTCTGTTGGGTTCTCGTTGGTCATCGTGTTGGAAAAGGGTAAATTGTGGGTTTTGGAGAACTTCAGGTAGGTTTAGGGGGACTTTTCGCTTGGATTCATGGTATTTGGGTTTTCTTCTTTTTGGGGGAGTGATCCTCTCCTTTCTTCATTATGTTAAATAGGAGTGGATTGTGGGTTTTGGAGAACATCAGGTAGTTTTAGGGTGGTTTTGGGGTGGATCTATGGTTTTGGGGGATTTTCTTCCAGTTTTGGGGGTGATGCCGTTCTCGTTTGGGGTGTTTTTGACGTTTTTTGGGGTCTCCGTTAGGTTTTGTTGGGTTCTCGTTGGTTATCATGGTGGAAAAGGGTAAATTGTGGGTTTTGGAGAAAATCAGGTAGGTTTAGGGTGTCTTTGGTGTGGATCTATTGTTTTGGGGGATTTTCTTCCAGTTTTGGGGGTGATGCCGATATTTTTTGTGGTGTTTTTTACGTGTTTTGGTGTCTCCATTAGGTTTTGTTGGGTTCTTGTTTGTCATTATGTTAAATAGGAGTGGATTGTGGGTTTTGGAGAACATCAGGTAGGTTTAGGGTGTCTTTGGGGTGGATCTATGGTTTTGGGGGATTTTCTTCCAGTTTTGGGGGTGATGCTGATATTTTTTGGGGTGTTTTTGACGTTTTTTGGGGTCTCCGTTGGGTTTTGTTGGGTTCTCGTTGGTCATCGTGTTGGAAAAGGGTAAATTGTGGGTTTTGGAGAAGATCAGGTAGGTTTAGGGTGTCTTTGGGGTGGATCTATGGTTTGGGGGATTTTCTTCCAGTTTTGGGGGTGATGCCGATATTTTTTGGGGTGTTTTTTACGTGTTTTGGGGTCTCCATTAGTTTTTGTTGGGTTCTTGTTTGTCATTATGTTAAATAGGAGTGGATTGTGGGTTTTGGAGAACATCAGGTAGGTTTAGGGTGGTTTTGGGGTGGATCTATGGTTTTGGGGGATTTTCTTCCAGTTTTGGTGGTGATGCCGTTCTTGTTTGGGGTGTTTTTGATGTTTTTTTGGGGTCTCTGTTGGGTTCTGTTGGGTTCTCGTTGGTCATCGTGTTGGAAAAGGGTAAATTGTGGTTTTTGGAGAACATCAGGTAGGTTTAGGGTGTCTTTGGGGTGGATCTGTGGTTTTGGGGGATTTTCTTCCAGTTTTGGTGGTGATGCCGTTCTTGTTTGGGGTGTTTTTGACGTGTTTTGGTGTCTCCATTAGGTTTTGTTGGGTTCTTGTTTGTCATTATGTTAAATAGGTGTGGATTGTGGGTTTTGGAGAACATCAGGTAGGTTTAGGGTGTCTTTGGGGTGGATCTATGGTTTTGGGGGATTTTCTTCCAGTTTTGGGGGTGATGCCGTTCTTGTTTGGGGTGTTTTTGACGTGTTTTGGGGTCTCCGTTGGGTTTTGTTGGGTTCTCGTTGGTTATCATGGTGGAAAAGGGTAAATTGTGGTTTTTGGAGAAGATCAGGTAGGTTTAGGGTGGTTTTGGGGTGGATCTATGTTTTTGGCGTATTTTCTTCCAGTTTTGGGGGTGATGCCGATATTTTTTGGGGTGTTTTTTACGTGTTTTGGGGTCTCCATTAGGTTTTGTTGGGTTCTTGTTTGTCATTATGTTAAATAGGAGTGGGTTGTGGGTTTTGGAGAACATCAGGTAGGTTTAGGGTGGTTTTGGGGTGGATCTATGGTTTTGGGGGATTTTCTTCCAGTTTTGGTGGTGATGCCGTTCTTGTTTGGGGTGTTTTTGACGTTTTTTGGGGTCTCTGTTGGGTTCTGTTGGGTTCTCGTTGGTCATCGTGTTGGAAAAGGGTAAATTGTGGGTTTTGGAGAACTTCAGGTAGGTTTAGGGGGACTTTTCGCTTGGATTCATGGTATTTGGGTTTTCTTCTTTTTGGGGGAGTGATCCTCTCCTTTCTTCATTATGTTAAATAGGAGTGGATTGTGGGTTTTGGAGAACATCAGGTAGTTTTAGGGTGGTTTTGGGTGGATCTATTGGTTTTGGGGGATTTTCTTCCAGTTTTGGGGGTGATGCCGTTCTCGTTTGGGGTGTTTTTGACGTTTTTTGGGGTCTCCGTTAGGTTTTGTTGGGTTCTCGTTGGTTATCATGGTGGAAAAGGGTAAATTGTGGGTTTTGGAGAAAATCAGGTAGGTTTAGGGTGTCTTTGGTGTGGATCTATGGTTTTGGGGGATTTTCTTCCAGTTTTGGGGGTGATGCCGATATTTTTTGTGGTGTTTTTTACGTGTTTTGGTGTCTCCATTAGGTTTTGTTGGGTTCTTGTTTGTCATTATGTTAAATAGGAGTGGATTGTGGTTTTTGGAGAACATCAGGTAGGTTTAGGGTGTCTTTGGGGTGGATCTATGGTTTTGGGGGATTTTCTTCCAGTTTTGGGGGTGATGCTGATATTTTTTGGGGTGTTTTTGACGTGTTTTTGGGTCTCTGTTGGGTTCTGTTGGGTTCTCGTTGGTCATCGTGTTGGAAAAGGGTAAATTGTGGTTTTTTGGAGAACATCAGGTAGGTTTAGGGTGTCTTTGGGGTGGATCTATGGTTTTGGGGGATTTTCTTCCAGTTTTGGGGGTGATGCCGTTCTTGTTTGGGGTGTTTTTGACGTGTTTTGGCGTCTCCATTAGGTTTTGTTGGGTTCTTGTTTGTCATTATGTTAAATAGGTGTGGATTGTGGGTTTTTGGAGAAGATCAGGTAGGTTTAGGGTGGTTTTGGGGTGGATCTATGGTTTTGGGGGATTTTCTTCCAGTTTTGGGGGTGATGCCGTTCTTGTTTGGGGTGTTTTTGACGTTTTTTGGGGTCTCCGTTGGTGTTTTGTTGGGTTCTCGTTGGTTATCATGGTGGAAAAGGGTAAATTGTGGGTTTTGGAGAAAATCAGGTAGGTTTAGGGTGGTTTTGGGGTGGATCTATGTTTTTGGCGTATTTTCTTCCAGTTTTGGGGGTGATGCCGATATTTTTTGGGGTGTTTTTTACGTGTTTTGGGGTCTCCATTAGGTTTTTGTTGGGTTCTTGTTTGTCATTATGTTAAATAGGAGTGGATTGTCGGTTTTGGAGAACATCAGGTAGGTTTAGGGTGGTTTTGGGGTGGATCTATGGTTTTGGGGGATTTTCTTCCAGTTTTGGTGGTGATGCCGTTCTTGTTTGGGGTGTTTTTGACGTTTTTTGGGGTCTCTGTTGGGTTCTGTTGGGTTCTCGTTGGTCATCGTGTTGTAATAGGGTAAATTGCGGTTTTTGGAGAACATCAGGTAGGTTTAGGGTGTCTTTGGGGTGGATCTATGGTTTTGGGGGATTTTCTTCCAGTTTTGGTGGTGATGCCGTTCTTGTTTGGGGTGTTTTTGACGTGTTTTGGTGTCTCCATTAGGTTTTGTTGGTTCTTGTTGGTCATTATGTTAAATAGGTGTGGATTGTGGGTTTTGGAGAACATCAGGTAGGTTTAGGGTGTCTTTGGGGTGGATCTATGGTTTTGGGGGATTTTCTTCCAGTTTTGGGGGTGATGCCGTTCTTGTTTGGGGTGTTTTTGACGTGTTTTGGGGTCTCCGTTGGGTTTTGTTGGGTTCTCGTTGGTTATCATGGTGGAAAAGGGTAAATTGTGGGTTTTGGAGAACATCAGGTAGGTTTAGGGTGGTTTTGGGGTGGATCTATGTTTTTGGCGTATTTTCTTCCAGTTTGGGGGTGATGCCGATATTTTTTGGGGTGTTTTTTACGTGTTTTGGGGTCTCCATTAGGTTTTGTTGGGTTCTTGTTTGTCATTATGTTAAATAGGAGTGGATTGTGGGTTTTGGAGAACATCAGGTAGATTTAGGGTGGTTTTTGGGGTGGATCTATGGTTTTGGGGGATTTTCTTCCAGTTTTGGTGGTGATGCCGTTCTTGTTTGGGGTGTTTTTGACGTTTTTGGGGTCTCTGTTGGGTTCTGTTGGGTTCTCGTTGGTCATCGTGTTGGAAAAGGGTAAATTGTGGGTTTTGGAGAACTTCAGGTAGGTTAGGGGACTTTTCGCGTGGATTCATGGTATTTGGGTTTTCTTCTTTTTGGGGGAGTGATCCTCTCCTTTCTTCATTATGTTAAATAGGAGTGGATTGTGGGTTTTGGAGAACATCAGGTAGTTTTAGGGTGGTTTTGGGGTGGATCTATGGTTTTGGGGGATTTCTTCCAGTTTTGGTGGTGATGCCGTTCTTGTTTGGGGTGTTTTTGATGTTTTTTGGGGTCTCTGTTGGGTTCTGTTGGTTCTCGTTGGTCATCGTGTTGGAAAAGGGTAAATTGTGGTTTTTGGAGAACATCAGGTAAGTTTAGGGTGTCTTTGGGGTGGATCTATGGTTTGGGGGATTTTCTTCCAGTTTTGGTGGTGATGCCGTTCTTGTTTGGGGTGTTTTTGACGTGTTTTGGTGTCTCCATTAGGTTTTGTTGGGTTCTTGTTTGTCATTATGTTAAATAGGTGTGGATTGTGGGTTTTGGAGAACATCAGGTAGGTTTAGGGTGGTTTTGGGGTGGATCTATGGTTTTGGGGGATTTTCTTCCAGTTTTGGTGGTGATGCCGTTCTTGTTTGGGGTGTTTTTGACGTTTTTTGGGGTCTCTGTTGGGTTCTGTTGGGTTCTTTTTGGTCATCGTGTTGGAAAAGGGTAAATTGTGGGTTTTTGGAGAACATCAGGTAGGTTTAGGGTGTCTTTGGGGTGGATCTATGGTTTTGGGGGATTTTCTTCCAGTTTTGGTGGTGATGCCGTTCTTGTTTGGGGTGTTTTTGACGTTTTTTGGGGTCTCCGTTGGGTTTTGTTGGGTTCTCGTTGGTTATCATGGTGGAAAAGGGTAAATTGTGGGTTTTGGAGAACATCAGGTAGGTTTAGGGTGGTTTTGGGGTGGATCTATGGTTTTGGCGTATTTTCTTCCAGTTTTGGGGGTGATGCCGATATTTTTTGGGGTGTTTTTTACGTGTTTTGGGGTCTCCATTAGGTTTTGTTGGGTTCTTGTTTGTCATTATGTTAAATAGGAGTGGGTTGTGGGTTTTGGAGAACATCAGGTAGGTTTAGGGTGGTTTTGGGGTGGATCTATGGTTTTGGGGGATTTTCTTCCAGTTTTGGTGGTGATGCCGTTCTTGTTTGGGGTGTTTTTGACGTTTTTTGGGGTCTCTGTTGGGTTCTGTTGGGTTCTCGTTGGTCATCGTGTTGGAAAAGGGGTAAATTGTGGGTTTTGGAGAACTTCAGGTAGGTTTAGGGGGACTTTTCGCTTGGATTCATGGTATTTGGGTTTTCTTCTTTTTGGGGGAGTGATCCTCTCCTTTCTTCATTATGTTAAATAGGAGTGGATTGTGGGTTTTGGAGAACATCAGGTAGTTTTAGGGTGGTTTTGGGGTGGATCTATGGTTTTGGGGGATTTTCTTCCAGTTTTGGGGGTGATGCCGTCTCGTTTGGGGTGTTTTTGACGTTTTTTTGGGGTCTCCGTTAGGTTTTGTTGGGTTCTCGTTGGTTATCATGGTGGAAAAGGGTAAATTGTGGGTTTTGGAGAAAATCAGGTAGGTTTAGGGTGTCTTTGGTGTGGATCTATGGTTTTTGGGGATTTTCTTCCAGTTTTGGGGGTGATGCCGATATTTTTTGTGGTGTTTTTACGTGTTTTGGTGTCTCCATTAGGTTTTGTTGGGTTCTTGTTTGTCATTATGTTAAATAGGAGTGGATTGTGGGTTTTGGAGAACATCAGGTAGGTTTAGGGTGTCTTTGGGGTGGATCTATGGTTTTGGGGGATTTTCTTCCAGTTTTGGGGGTGATGCTGATATTTTTTGGGTGTTTTTGACGTTTTTTTGGGGTCTCCGTTGGGTTTTGTTGGGTTCTCGTTGGTCATCGTGTTGGAAAAGGGTAAATTGTGGGTTTTGGAGAAGATCAGGTAGGTTTAGGGTGTCTTTGGGGTGGATCTATGGTTTTGGGGGATTTTCTTCCAGTTTTGGGGGTGATGCCGATATTTTTTGGGGTGTTTTTTACGTGTTTTGGGGTCTCCATTAGTTTTTGTTGGGTTCTTGTTTGTCATTATGTTAAATAGGAGTGGATTGTGGGTTTTGGAGAACATCAGGTAGGTTTAGGGTGGTTTTGGGTGGATCTATGGTTTTGGGGGATTTTCTTCCAGTTTTGGTGGTGATGCCGTTCTTGTTTGGGGTGTTTTTGATGTTTTTTGGGTCTCTGTTGGGTTCTGTTGGGTTCTCGTTGGTCATCGTGTTGGAAAAGGGTAAATTGTGGTTTTTGGAGAACATCAGGTAGGTTTAGGGTGTCTTTGGGGTGGATCTGTGGTTTTGGGGGATTTTCTTCCAGTTTTGGTGGTGATGCCGTTCTTGTTTGGGGTGTTTTTGACGTGTTTTTGTGTCTCCATTAGGTTTTGTTGGGTTCTTGTTTGTCATTATGTTAAATAGGTGTGATTGTGGGTTTTGGAGAACATCAGGTAGGTTTAGGGTGTTCTTTGGGGTGGATCTATGGTTTTGGGGGATTTTCTTCCAGTTTTGGGGGTGATGCCGTTCTTGTTTGGGGTGTTTTTGACGTTTTTTGGGGGTCTCCGTTGGGTTTTGTTGGGTTCTCGTTGGTTATCATGGTGGAAAAGGGTAAATTGTGGGTTTTGGAGAAGATCAGGTAGGTTTAGGGTGGTTTTGGGTGGATCTATGTTTTTGGCGTATTTTCTTCCAGTTTTGGGGGTGATGCCGTTCTCGTTTGGGGTGTTTTTTACGTGTTTTGGGGTCTCCATTAGGTTTTGTTGGGTTCTTGTTTGTCATTATGTTAAATAGGAGTGGGTTGTGGGTTTTGGAGAACATCAGGTAGGTTTAGGGTGGTTTTGGGGTGGATCTATGGTTTTGGGGGATTTTCTTCCAGTTTTGGTGGTGATGCCGTTCTTGTTTGGGGTGTTTTTGACGTTTTTTGGGGTCTCTGTTGGGTTCTGTTGGGTTCTCGTTGGTCATCGTGTTGGAAAAGGGTAATTGTGGGTTTTGGAGAACTTCAGGTAGGTTTAGGGGGACTTTTCGCTTGGATTCATGGTATTTGGGTTTTCTTCTTTTTGGGGGAGTGATCCTCTCCTTTCTTCATTATGTTAAATAGGAGTGGATTGTGGGTTTTGGAGAACATCATGTAGTTTTAGGGTGGTTTTGGGGTGGATCTATGGTTTTGGGGGATTTTCTTCCAGTTTTGGGGGTGATGCCGTTCTCGTTTGGGGTGTTTTTGACGTTTTTTGGGGTCTCCGTTAGGTTTTGTTGGGTTCTCGTTGGTTATCATGGTGGAAAAGGGTAAATTGTGGGTTTTGGAGAAAATCAGGTAGGTTTAGGGTGTCTTTGGTGTGGATCTATGGTTTTGGGGGATTTTCTTCCAGTTTTGGGGGTGATGCCGATATTTTTTGTGGTGTTTTTTTACGTGTTTTGGTGTCTCCATTAGGTTTTGTTGGGTTCTTGTTTGTCATTATGTTAAATAGGAGTGGATTGTGGTTTTTGGAGAACATCAGGTAGGTTTAGGGTGTCTTTGGGGTGGATCTATGGTTTTGGGGGATTTTCTTCCAGTTTTGGGGGTGATGCTGATATTTTTTGGGGTGTTTTTGACGTGTTTTGGGGTCTCCATTAGGTTTTGTTGGGTTCTCGTTGGTCATCGTGTTGGAAAAGGGTAAATTGTGGGTTTTGGAGAACATCAGGTAGGTTTAGGGTGTCTTTGGGGTGGATCTATGGTTTTGGGGGATTTTCTTCCAGTTTTGGGGGTGATGCCGTTCTTGTTTGGGGTGTTTTTGACGTGTTTTGGCGTCTCCATTAGGTTTTGTTGGGTTCTTGTTTGTCATTATGTTAAATAGGTGTGGATTGTGGGTTTTGGAGAAGATCAGGTAGGTTTAGGGTGGTTTTGGGGTGGATCTATGGTTTTGGGGGATTTTCTTCCAGTTTTGGGGGTGATGCCGTTCTTGTTTGGGGTGTTTTTGACGTTTTTTGGGGTCTCCGTTGGGTTTTGTTGGGTTCTCGTTGGTTATCATGGTGGAAAAGGGTAAATTGTGGGTTTTGGAGAAAATCAGGTAGGTTTAGGGTGGTTTTGGGGTGGATCTATGTTTTGGCGTATTTTCTTCCAGTTTTGGGGGTGATGCCGATATTTTTTGGGGTGTTTTTTACGTGTTTTGGGGTCTTCCATTAGGTTTTGTTGGGTTCTTGTTTGTCATTATGTTAAATAGGAGTGGATTGTCGGTTTTGGAGAACATCAGGTAGGTTTAGGGTGGTTTTGGGGTGGATCTATGGTTTTGGGGGATTTTCTTCCAGTTTTGGTGGTGATGCCGTTCTTGTTTGGGGTGTTTTTGACGTTTTTTGGGGTCTCTGTTGGGTTCTGTTGGGTTCTCGTTGGTCATCGTGTTGTAATAGGGTAAATTGCGGTTTTTGGAGAACATCAGGTAGGTTTAGGGTGTCTTTGGGGTGGATCTATGGTTTTGGGGGATTTTCTTCCAGTTTTGGTGGTGATGCCGTTCTTGTTTGGGGTGTTTTTGACGTGTTTTGGTGTCTCCATTAGGTTTTGTTGGGTTCTTGTTTGTCATTATGTTAAATAGGTGTGGATTGTGTGGTTTTGGAGAACATCAGGTAGGTTTAGGGTGTCTTTGGGGTGGATCTATGGTTTTGGGGGATTTTCTTCCAGTTTTGGGGGTGATGCCGTTCTTGTTTGGGGTGTTTTTGACGTTTTTTGGGGTCTCCGTTGGGTTTTGTTGGGTTCTCGTTGGTTATCATGGTGGAAAAGGGTAAATTGTGGGTTTTGGAGAACATCAGGTAGGTTTAGGGTGGTTTTGGGGTGGATCTATGTTTTTGGCGTATTTTCTTTCCAGTTTTGGGGGTGATGCCGTATTTTTTGGGGTGTTTTTTACGTGTTTTGGGGTCTCCATTAGGTTTTGTGGGTTCTTGTTTGTCATTATGTTAAATAGGAGTGGATTGTGGGTTTTGGAGAACATCAGGTAGATTTAGGGTGGTTTTGGGGTGGATCTATGGTTTTGGGGGATTTTCTTCCAGTTTTGGTGGTGATGCCGTTCTTGTTTGGGGTGTTTTTTGACGTTTTTTGGGGTCTCTGTTGGGTTCTGTTGGGTTCTCGTTGGTCATCGTGTTGGAAAAGGGTAAATTGTGGGTTTTGGAGAACTTCAGGTAGGTTTAGGGGGACTTTTCGCGTGGATTCATGGTATTTGGGTTTTCTTCTTTTTGGGGGAGTGATCCTCTCCTTTCTTCATTATGTTAAATAGGAGTGGATTGTGGGTTTTGGAGAACATCAGGTAGTTTTAGGGTGGTTTTGGGGTGGATCTATGGTTTGGGGGATTTTCTTCCAGTTTTGGTGGTGATGCCGTTCTTGTTTGGGGTGTTTTTGATGTTTTTTGGGGTCTCTGTTGGGTTCTGTTGGGTTCTCGTTGGTCATCGTGTTGGAAAAGGGTAAATTGTGGTTTTTGGAGAACATCAGGTAAGTTTAGGGTGTCTTTGGGGTGGATCTATGGTTTTGGGGGATTTTCTTCCAGTTTTGGTGGTGATGCCGTTCTTGTTTGGGGTGTTTTTGACGTGTTTTGGTGTCTCCATTAGGTTTTGTTGGGTTCTTGTTTGTCATTATGTTAAATAGGTGTGGATTGTGGGTTTTGGAGAACATCAGGTAGGTTTAGGGTGGTTTTGGGGTGGGATCTATGGTTTTGGGGGATTTTCTTCCAGTTTTGGTGGTGATGCCGTTCTTGTTTGGGGTGTTTTTGACGTTTTTTGGGGTCTCTGTTGGGTTCTGTTGGGTTCTTTTTGGTCATCGTGTTGGAAAAGGGTAAATTGTGGTTTTGGAGAACATCAGGTAGGTTTAGGGTGTCTTTGGGGTGGATCTATGGTTTTGGGGGATTTTCTTCCAGTTTTGGTGGTGATGCCGTTCTTGTTTGGGGTGTTTTTGACGTTTTTTGGGGTCTCCGTTGGGTTTTGTTGGGTTCTCGTTGGTTATCATGGTGGAAAAGGGTAAATTGTGGGTTTTGGAGAACATCAGGTAGGTTTAGGGTGGTTTTGGGGTGGATCTATGGTTTTGGCGTATTTTCTTCCAGTTTTGGGGGTGATGCCGATATTTTTTGGGGTGTTTTTGACGTGTTTTGGGGTCTCCATTAGGTTTTGTTGGGTTCTTGTTTGTTATTAATGTTAAATAGGAGTGGATTGTGGGTTTTGGAGAACATCAGGTAGATTTAGGGTGGTTTTGGGGTGGATCTATGGTTTTGGGGGATTTTCTTCCAGTTTTGGTGGTGATGCCGTTCTTGTTTGGGGTGTTTTTGACGTTTTTTGGGGTCTCTGTTGGGTTCTGTTGGGTTCTCGTTGGTCATCGTGTTGGAAAAGGGTAAATTGTGGGTTTTGGAGAACTTCAGGTAGGTTTAGGGGACTTTTCGCGTGGATTCATGGTATTTGGGTTTTCTTCTTTTTGGGGGAGTGATCCTCTCCTTTCTTCATTATGTTAAATAGGAGTGGATTGTGGGTTTTGGAGAACATCAGGTAGTTTTAGGGTGGTTTTGGGGTGGATCTATGGTTTTGGGGGATTTTCTTCCAGTTTTGGTGGTGATGCCGTTCTTGTTTGGGGTGTTTTTGATGTTTTTTGGGGTCTCTGTTGGGTTCTGTTG